>NW_013670785.1:5396-7968 GCF_000517525.1 Limulus polyphemus | reverse complement strand
ACGAAGGTACAAGATATTTCCAGAAAGCAGGGGGCGTGACACTAGTCACGTGACCTCGCTGACGCAACAATATCATTGTTACTGACTTCTGTTGTTATTCTCAAGCTGTCCACCGGTGGAACAGCGGTAAGTTTACGGACTTACAACACTAAAATCCGGAGTTCAATTCCCCGCGGTGGACACAGCGACAGCAGATAGGCCAATGGAACTTTGCTCTGAAACAAGCCAACAAACAAATCTTCTCAAATTATGAAGAATTTTCTTATCAAAACGAACGAATATCTTTCTGGCTGTACCTGTACTCAAACAGAATCAAAATTATTTTCTTTGTGATCGTGATATTCATCTTCACCTCTTTAACTCTATTCGTAAACAAAAAACACACGAATAAGATAAAAATCTTCTGTTTGGTGTCCGTGATCCTTGGATGGTTATCTACTTTTCGGACTTGACTCATTAAAAATATGTAAGTCTAGAATATAAGTGTACCCAATATTAATACACATGGATGATAGTATACTCTTACTATTATAATAACCAGTTGCACAGATTGGTTCGTGTGTTGTTACTATCAATTAGGCTTAGGGTGAATTAAGTTGATGTGCACTAGCTGTTTGGCTGTTATTACTAAAAAAATTAAGGAAGACTGGGAAAAACGTATGACAGAAATCAAAACACGCTATCGACTGCGCGTGAATATCGTACAATATACAAAACAGGTCGTCAATCAACGTGATTAGTGACGGCTTTGTGAAGCAGAAAACGCGCATGCGCACAGTAGGATTTTAAAAACAACAAAACTGTAACAAGAATTAAAATTTTTAAAGGGCATTAAACGTGACCACTCGGTATATGAAGACTAATCTGTGCATAAAGAATGTGAACAATTATAACACGGTATCCAAGCACGTGAACAATGACAACACGGTATAGAAACACGTGAACAGTGATAACACGGTATCCAAGCACGTGAACAATGACAACACGGTATAGAAACACGTGAACAGTGATAACACGGTATCCAAGCACGTGAACAATGACAACACGGTATAGAAACACGTGAACAGTGATAACACGGTATCCAAGCACGTGAACAATGACAACACGGTATAGAAACACGTGAACAGTGATAACACGGTATCCAAGCACGTGAACAATGACAACACGGTATAGAAACACGTGAACAGTGATAACACGATATCCAACCACGTTAACAATGATAACGGGTCCGGCACTGCCAGGTGGTTAGGAAGCTCGACTCGAAATCTGCGGGTCGCGGGTTCGAATCCCCGTCCCACCAAACATGCTCGCCCTTTCAGCCGTGGGGGCGTTATAACGTTACGGACAAACCCACTATTCGTTGTTAAAATAGTAGCCCAAGAGTTGGCGGTGGGTGGTGATGACTAGCTGCTTTCCCTCTAGTCTTACACTGCTAAATTAGGGACGGCTATCGCAGATAGCCCTCGTGTAACTTTGCGCGAAAATTCAAAACAAACAAACAATGATAACACGCTACAGAAGCACGAGAACAATGATAACACGGTATCCAAGCACGTGAAAAATGATAACAATACTTTTAGTGTACAGTATTCATATCAAGTAAATAGTGTCAATGTATTTTGAAAGGGCATGAACAAAACTACACATTGGGCTATCTGTGCTCTGCCCACCACGGGTATCGAAACCCGGATTATAGCGTTGTAAGTCCGCAGTCATACCGCTGTGCTACTGGGGGGGGGGGTAAAGTGAACAGTTTGTTAGGTTTATCTCGTGTCCATAACCCGAGATATTGAAATGTTATGTTGACCTTTTTCGTGAAAACCTGTTATGTTGACCTTTTTTTTTTTTTACATAACGTTGTCATACTGGCCTTTCTCTTACGTAAACAAATATTCTAGTAACCGTTTTATACAAATGTTGTTAAAATATTATCGTTTTAAATAAGTAGACCAAGTTGACCTATTTTTTTAAATGACAGTGCAATTTTTTTAGATAACTGTGTTGTTTCCACTTTCGTTTCTGAAACATGTATCATAACTTTTCGTGCATTAGTTAACTCAAATAATTAGGTTAATATTTTCTACACGAATAAGTTGTGATTTTTCGTTCGTGTGAGGTCAAAGGTTAAACACAAGTTTTGTGAAATTGGGTAACGGCTAAACACCTACAAGAATAGTCTTTATTTAACTTTACTCCACGTTTAGCAGAGTTCAATAGGGTCAAGGTCTCGTGTTCTTCAAAATTGACGTAATGTCGCCGACAAGTCTGTCGCTGTGGCTCATTAAAACTCCACATCTCCCCTCCCTTCTCAGAACAGTTCGACATTGTTTTTCGTGGTCGCCTTTTTTCCGAGTTCTCGCGTCTAACGGTAGATAGTATCCCGTGAATCTGTTAGATATCTCAGTTTCTAACTTTTATTTTATACGCCATTGTTTTTATTTTATTTTATTGCATTAGTCCTCAAATTACCCATTTATTTCTGGTAGGTTCCACAAATTCCTTCATATTGTTTTTTGCTTGTTACAACACTCAGTGCAAAAAAAAAAAAAAAAAAGAGACCAGAAACGTTGGA
>NW_013670785.1:3512-4572 GCF_000517525.1 Limulus polyphemus | reverse complement strand
ACAATAGTTAACTAAACTATGTGATAGTAGTCATAGACAATAGTTAACTAAACTATTTTATAGTAGTCACAAACAATAGTTAACTAAACTATCTTATAGTAGTCATAGACAATAGTTAACTAAACTATGTTATAGTAGTCATAACAATAGTTAACTAAACTATCTTATAGTAGTCATAGTTAACTAAACTATCTTATACTAAACAGTACTACAGTAGTCATAGACAATAGTTAACTAAACTATGTTATAGTAGTCATAAACAATAGTTAACTAAACTATCTTATAGTAGTCATAGTTAATTAAACTATCTTATACTAAACAGTACTATAGTAGTCATAGACAATAGTTAACTAAACTATCTTATAGTAGTCATAGACAATAGTTAACTAAACGATCTTATAGTAGTCATAGTTAACTAAACTATCTTATACTAAACAGTACTATAGTAGTCATAGACAATAGTTAACTGAACTATGTTATAGTAGTCATAGACAATAATTAACTAAACTATCTTATAGTAGTCATAGACAATAATTAACTAAACTATCTTATAGTAGTCATAGACAATAGTTAACTAAACTATGTTATAGTAGTCATAGACAATAGTTAACTAAACAGTACTATAGTAGTCATAGACAATAGTTAACTAAACTATCTTATACTAAACAGTACTATAGTAGTCATAGACAATAGTTAACTAAACGATCTTATAGTAGTCATAAACACTAGTTAACTGGACAGTACTGTAGTAGTGAAAGACAATGGTTAACTGGACAGTACTGTAGTGGTGAAAGACAATAGTTAACTGAACAGTACTGTAGTAGTTAAAGACAATAGTTAACTAAACTATCTTATAGTAGTCATAGACAGTAGTTAACTAAGCAGTACTATAATAGTCATAGACAATAGTTAACTAAACAGTACTATAGTAGTCATAGACAATAGTTAACTAAGCATTACTATAGTAGTCATAGACAATAGTTAACTAAGCATTACTATAGTAGTCATAGACAATAGTTAACTAAGCATTACTATAGTAGTCATAGACAATAGTTAACTA
>NW_013670785.1:0-2560 GCF_000517525.1 Limulus polyphemus | reverse complement strand
GTGTTAACAAATGTCATAGCTTTGTTGTCTGTAACTCACCGGATTGGCCCATTCACTTTCAAATTACGACTTATAACTGGATGAAAAGTATATCACGTGGTTGAAAAAAAGGACGTCGTGTAAAGGAAGAGGGCGTTCACTTTAAATCTGGTGTGTAAGTGATGCACGTGTAAATAGCTAGACGCGGTTAGAGCGACGTGAGGACTAACCTGAGGCTACTGGTTAATATCTCGACCTGCTTGTGTGTGTGTGTGTGTGCTGATTTGGATATCACAAAAGAGCAAAAGGAATAATTAATGCTTCGGGCGGAAATGACGCCCTTTCCAAATATGGACGACACTTTGACCACAGAGTCCAACTTTTCCACGGACCGAATTTCGGTTTCTTCCTTGTCAGATACAAGCGCAACTTTCACTACAACGTCGGCGTACACTCCTTCATCTTGCTCTGCCCCTATCAAGTCCGAACCCCTAATCACAGATCAACACGAAGTAACACAGTCTCATCTGTTTAATTACCCCATAGGGAACTCTCTCCAAACCCGGACTTTAATAGCTGGCGGAGAAGTGAAAATATCGGCACTATCCGACGACCGAGGTGACGGAAAGATACACCGAAAACGTCGCATCGGAAAGAGGAGTGACCCTACTGGTCAATGTTCGCGAGAATCCGCGCGACATCCTCGTAAAAGGTCATACCAGAATTTCGAGGAACTACAGAATCAAAGGATTCTAGCTAACGTTCGAGAACGTCAGAGAACCCAGAATTTGAACGAAGCCTTTGCTGCCCTCAGGAAAATCATTCCAACACTACCTTCTGATAAACTGAGTAAAATCCAGACTCTCAAACTAGCGGCTAGATACATCGACTTCCTTTACCAAGTCTTAAAAAATGATGACCGGGATGGAAAACTGGCTAGTCCCTGCAGCTACGTGGCCCACGAGCGCCTCAGCTATGCCTTCTCCGTTTGGAGGATGGAGGGTGCCTTGTCGGGACATTAGGATTGTTGCTATGGGAACTTGTACGATAATAAAAAAGTGAGTACCGTTTAACACTTAGAGATTTCGAATATGTAGTATAATGAAATTCTTGACTTACTAGCAGACGACTTTTTCCTGAACAATGGCTGTGTCTTTACAAAATATCAGGAATGTGTGTTAGAGGATTTGTTATATATATTTCCATAAGAAACAGGTACAGGTTTCAATCTTAGCTTTCGTGTCTCCTCTACTTTCTAGATCAATTCAATCATTTTTAACCATCAAATTACCTTGTTGTTTTTGTACCATTCGCTATCTGTGGGGTCCACAAGTTCCACATATCCAGTAACTTTGTTTCTGTCTGTTACAATACTCATTGTAAAGAACTGACCTAAACTTTACAATTCACTTACTGATACCTGAAGAAGAGCATCGCCCGAAACATTTTATCCACAATTATATATATATATATATTAACTCCTTAGTGGTTGGACCTATAACATACTTCTTGTTATCTGTTTCAACAACCACTACGCGTAATTTCCTACACAGTTTTTTTTACAATTCACTTGCTTATTAATCTACACCGAAACAGCTGTTGTTCATGAAAACTGATGATATATATATATATGTATGTTGTCTGGAACACTACCATACCTGTTGTATCCCAGCCGGCCTGTTGATTGCTGGTATTCTTCTTCTATGCTTCACTCATGGGGAGGTGGGGTTCCATTCCAGAATTCAGATAGGGTACCTAATAAAATTGATATTCAAGTCCCCCCAAAGGAAGTTAAATCAGGTACTGCAAAGAGTCCCGGTTGCAATGATGATAGAATAATTAGATTCAGAATAGAACTACTGCTATAACTGCCTTAGGGTCACGTGTGTTCCCCGAGAAGACAGCAATAAGTTTACGGACTTTACGAGGCTTAAATCCGGGGTTCGATTACCGCATGGGATCCAGTAGATAGCCCAGTGTGGCTTTGTTCTAAAATATAAAAAAAATTGCTTACGTGTATCCTCCGGTAGGACAGTGGTAAGTTACGGCCCTAAAATCAGGGGTTCGATTCTCCGCGGAGGATCCAATAGATAATCCAATGTGGCTTTGCTCTGAAATAAAAAAAATGAGTCCCCTGCTGTCTAAAAACTGTTAACTACTCACAAAACAAACCGAATAATGTACAATAAAAACAAGATAAAGGAGACTTATAAAGGAGTCTTCCGAGAGTTAAGAGTAATACATTCTTAAATACGGTTTCGAACCCAGAATTCCTCTCTCTCACCGTGTACATAAGTTTCTCGAGTAAGAAATGCTGAACTAGATCTGAAGAATTAAAAAAAAATTTTGGTAGAATATTTAAGTAAATTTCATTTGATCATTAAATCATTTTATGAATGGTAGTGTACTTCACAAAGTACACAGATTTTCTGAGAAGCTTGTAATATATGTATACATTAATGTGGTCATAACGATGAATTATAATACATCTTAAATTTTCAACATAACACAAATACATATGTATAATATTAACACAATACAAATACATCTTTATGATATTAACACAATACAAATACATCTT
>NW_013670784.1:64955-74086 GCF_000517525.1 Limulus polyphemus | reverse complement strand
GAGCGCCTTAACCACCTGGCCATGCCGGGCCCCATTATTTTACTTATTACTTATGGAATAATATTCTCTTAAGAAAAGCAATACATACATTCTTGTTATTAATGGCATGGGTGAAGCAACCGCTAATGTTTGTGTGCCT
Source organism: Limulus polyphemus (assembly GCF_000517525.1). Classification (NCBI taxonomy): domain Eukaryota; kingdom Metazoa; phylum Arthropoda; class Merostomata; order Xiphosura; family Limulidae; genus Limulus; species Limulus polyphemus. The sequence goes on along the minus strand of NW_013670784.1, from coordinate 73,947 downwards.
GCTACTCAGTAGTAACAAATAAGGTTTCGAACATAGCACGTGAATTTTCTCTAAAACAACTAGGAATATGAAGAATTTGGTATTTAAGAGTAAATGCAATATTCGTTATATGATAACTACATAATAAGTATTGGGGAGTAGAATCACAAAATATATTATGATAATTCATGTGCACATGCTGTACAAATATAATATAACTTTGGTGACCAACACAACATCACATGTTTAACCCGAGGAAGATGAGGGTTATCACCTGGATAAGCTTCAATATGGTTCAACCTATAATAAACAAGAAACAAGTCCAGTATTTGAATATATTGGTGCAAAATAAAGAGTGTTATGCTGGTTTACAACTTCATGTATTCAGTATGAAACACATGAAGTTTAATCCAAAAATTTCCCTTACAAGATCAATTAAGAAATGCAGTCCCTAAACTTTCGCGAACAGATAAGTACAATTCAAACTTTTAGTGGGTTCTAAATGTTCAGGATATCTGTGCATTGATTAATACTTGCAAATATTCAGACAAAGTTTCCAACTTTCAATATTCTTTTCCACTTTAAAGAGAAACGTATCTTAATTCATAAATCAAAATATAACAGTGAATATTCTAAATGCAAGATGAATTTTAAATCTAGTTTAGAATCTGCATATTCTGAAAGAGACTGTTTTATTTTCCCACTGAAAATGACTCAACCGAAACGGAGCATTATTGTAATGCAGTGAAGCCAATACATCTGGAGCCTTGGTCGGGTGGTTGACTTAAAATCATTAACGTCGCCAACCTCCAGCTAGATGTCTTCTCCTATTCATAATTACTGCATATCTTAAACTTTAATGCAACTCTCTGGCAACTCGCATAGATACAAATATGTAGGCGAACACGTACGTAAGGACTAAAGACGACTCGGATCGAATTTCCAACTTGCTTTCTTCAATTTTGTTTGTGATCTTCAACTAACTGGAGAGTAAACTGAATAAAGATTAAACTCTCTTCAGACTACAATCCAAAATTCATTTCGAAGAGATTAAGAAACATACCAATACAACTGAAGATATCAGAAGCTTAACCCAATTTTTCAAGCAGTTTTATACAATTCAGCTCAGCATGAACAGCAACTAACATTTAAATGCTTTCATGTGGAGCACCATCAGATGTCGCTACTGTTATAATCATGTGCATTTCAACTTAGATTTTACTGCATGTTAAGAATTTCACGATAACTTATCAAACCACTTAGGCCAAGTTTGTAATCATTCAAAATACTTATTGCTTGCAATACATGAAGTGTCTACATCAAATAATAAAAGAATAAAAAATATCCCTTGTCCCCCCCCCAAAAAAAAACTTAGCTTATCCAAAATTTATAAGTTAGTTTCCTTATCATGTGCACGCGGTTGGCCTCATATTAAAGCTCTGGATTTCAGAGCTGGTGATCCGGGTTCGAATCTGTGCAATACCACAAAATATTCCCTGCACTTTAAGCTGTGGATGTATTATCAGTGTGACGGTCAGTCCCTTAGAATGAATGGGGAGGGCAGATTGCTGATGACTAACTACCTTATCTCTGGGCAGTAGTTCAAAATTAGGGAAAGCGGCAAATAGATTTAGTAGCTTGACCATAAATATACAATCTTTATGGCCTTCGATATTCACATCACTAAAACAGCGTAACTAAGAAATAATAATAACCGAAACACACAAAAAAGTTAAAATGTCAATGTCGGGATTTGTATAAGGCCGGATTCTTTACAGTAGGTGTCTGTGAATTGTTGGCGATAAAGCACAATAATAACGGACAGCACACAATCCACTTGTTTTAAAATAATATGTGTACAAAAATGTATAAAAAAAAAGAAATTCGTTACACTATTGGTTAACACAGTTGAATCTAGAGCTTCAAATAATTCTCTTTTTCGTAAAAGGTCCACACAGGCTACTTTAACTACTTTAGAACACCCTTTGACAAGACAAATTATTATTCTCTATCTCTGTAATTACAATACAAACTATGAAACTCACTTTAGAAATCGCCCGTTATGGCTAAATTCACACGCAGGCTAACTTCACTTTTCTTTCACTAACTTACTTTTTCTCTGTATCTGCACGTATTTATAATACGCGACAGAAAAATATATATATAGAAACATCTAGCCCTCTCGTAACAACAATATTACACAAAACGAGAAAAACTTAGAAGCTTCGAGTAAGATGACGTCAACAATATTACAAAAGCCTAATACAAGAATTAAACTGCATACATGACGTACGACTTGTACAGAGTTACGTATAGAAACTTGTCATAACTATCGCTTTTAAAATAATTAACTTTTATCACTCTTGTTATGAAACTAAATAATAATTAAATGTTAAATCACTAAATATACTAAATAATAAATCTTAAACTAAACAGTGTTGTATATCCAACAGTCAGAAACTTACATCTGATGATGATGGCACTGTTGATTTGTTTGCTAACTTGACTGACCATCAGTCGTGCACTATTCAATCAGGGTATAGAACTTCCTTCTTTTGGTAAATTTGACGAGTTGTCTCTATTCTGTTTCTTCTGGTAACAACATCTATGATGACAGTCACCTTTTTTCTTGTTTCTTACCAGCACCATCTTTGTAGGTAGCTCCAGCTGCTTTATTTTGAAATTTCTGCTGTTGGTTGTTGGTGACAGACTTACACTCATTTATATATGCCCCATTTTATAATAAATATATTATCTCTTCTCCCTTCTGACCTTGAGTGTTTGTCACCTTTGGTGGTATCCTGTTTCTGGTCAGCCACTCCTGGTTTCAACTATAACTGGTTAGTCTTGGAATTGCTAGTTATACTCCCTCCATGGGTTTCCATATATTGTTCTGCCAGTTTGAACATCTCATCCACATCTTTTGGTGCTCTCTCTTTTGGGAATACTGACATGTCAGTGGAGCACGTGATCATGAAATGTTCGTGTATTAGTAGATCTGATAGGCCATCTTGTGAAGTATCTCCTTAGAGGTGCCATAAACTGAAATATAGTTTCTCCAAAGCCAGGTTTGACTTCTCTGAACTTCCGACGAAAATCTTCAGTAGCTCATAGTATTTCAGCAAGGCCACTTTTAAGTTGTCATAGTCCATGGCATCTTGTGATGTCATACCTGCATACACTTGTAGGCCTTTTTCTCTAAGAAATGAGCTGAGACGACTGCCCTGTCACCTTTGCCCTATTTCTGACTTTGGGCGAATCTTTCATACTTCTCCGAGAAAGTATCCATGTTATCTTTCTGTTCATCAAATTTGGGCAACTTTGGTCGACTGGCCCCTAACTCCATTGTAATTTTTGGGTCTTTCATCTTTCTGTTGGGTGAGCTTGGCAATCTCAGTTTCTGCTCTTCTTCCCTCTATTTCCAATCTCTCCCTCTCCTTTTAGTCTTTCTTCCTTTCTTCTCTGTTTCTCCTCCTCTCTCTTCTGTTGCCACTCTTTTCTCTCTAGTTCTTGTTGTTGTTTAGCAAACTGTAGTAGATCAATATCTTTTAGCCTCTCTCTATCCATTTACCAAAATCAGCTGACATGGTTATATAGCGTTAATGTAATCTCTATACTATTTTCGTTACCGCTACAGTTGTGCATATATATAGGCCTATTTCCGCTGTCGTTCAAGTTTCTTTCACTGCTGTTTACCAAAGTATAATCCTGGCTGGATCGCCAATGTCTGGTTCTGTATGGGGCCGGATTCTTTACAATAGATGTCTTTGACTTGCTTGCGATAAATTTCAACAATAAACGGACAGCACACAATCTACTCGTTTTACAATAATATATTCAAAACAAGACAAACGTATGTACACAAAAAAAATAAAAAAATCGTTACACTACTGGTCACCACAGTTGAATCTAGAGCATTAAATAATTAGGTTTTTCATCAAAAGTCCACATAGGCTACTTCAATTACTTTAGAATACCCTTTGGCAAGACAAATTATTCTTCTTTATCTCTGGTATTACAATACAAACTATGAAACTCACTTTAGAAATCGCCCGTTATGGCTAAACTCATACACAGGTTAACTTCATTTTTCTTTCACTTTCACTAACTTATTTTCTGTCTGTATCTGCACGTATTTATAACACACGACAGAAAAATGTAGAAATATCTAGCCCTCTAGTAACAACAATATTACACAAAACGAGAAAAAGTTACAGCTTCGACTATGATGACGTCAACAATATTACAAAAGCCTAGTACAAGAATTAAACTGTCTGTACAACGTACGACTTCTAACGAAATTTGTCATAAACATCGCTTTCGAAATAATTTACTTTTAACATTCTTGTTATGAAACTAAATAATAATTAAGTAGTAAATTATTAAATATACTACATAAAAACTCTTAAACTAAACAGTCTTGTATATCCAACAGTCAGAAACTTACATCTGATGACGATTCAAAAATACCGAACTATTGCACTACGTTTGAAAAATGTCAATGCCTTTGATTAGAAATAAATTAATCATTTTAACAGATCTTCAGTTAGTCAATTTTTTATTTAAAAAACTATATCTAATAAAACAAAAAAATCATTCCAGACATCCTACACTTTCTAAGATGTGAGAGTAAACCCAGAAAGTATTTTTTTCTTGATATATACCAGAAAAATTCTATCTGCTAAGGTTTTACTTTTAGGTGCTGTTTTATAATGGTGTCTCTTCATATACTTTTTAGTCATTTTTAACACTCTGGCCTCTTCAATCTTTTCTTCGAATCAGCTAATACAAACACATTTTATTGATAAAATAATAATAATGGAAGAGTTAGCGGAAAAACGTCCAGAATATCAAGAATAACGCTGTAAAACTTACACATAGATATTGTTACTATTTTTATTCGGCCATAGTATAATGCATAGAATGTAGTCACGTGAGCACTACGGAAGTTACCTAAATGCCAGAAGCTTTATTTATATAGCCTGGGTTCGTATCCCCGTCACACCAAACATGCTCGCCCTTTCAGCCGTGGGGACGTTATAATGTGACGGTCAATCTCACTATTCATTGGTAAAAGAGTAGTCCAAGAGTTGGCGATGGGTGGTGATGACTAGCTGCCTTCCCTCTAGTCTTACACTGCTAAATTAGGGACGACCAACGCAGATAGCCCTCGTGTAGCTTCGTGCGAAATTCAAAAACAAAAAAACAAAAATTTATATAGCCTTATCTACAGCTGTTAATTCATGTCGTGTCGTCGTTTGTCTGCGAACTCCATCAACAGTTTTGGAACTGGCAGGACCAAACTTGGCAGGCAGACTCGTGGGGAGAAGGGGACCTTATCTGTATAGAGTAGCCCCCTACCACTGGTGACAAATACATACCTGGAAGGTCGCCAAGTCATGATGGAGTCTAGATGTAGATTTTTAGGATAGCTAAATCAAACCCGAATCTAGTATCGGGTTTTGTATTCCTGGGCCTCTTCGGGATCTTAAAGGGTGCTATGTTTGAAACTATTCATACCCCCACTCACAAGCTAGCGGGACAAATGACTAAGAGAAAATAATAATAATCAGAACATGATGCCTCATTGACAACCATATGGTTATAACTTATATTACAACGACGATTTTAGTCATTACCTATAAGCCTATTATTTTGTAATTTTTCATTAATTTGTTCTTAAAGCTTACTGTATCATAAATATTTACTGGGTCATTTAAAAAAGTAAAAAATCGTTATCACTACCTTTATATCTCTTATAAATATTAGAATTATAATATGTGTGCTCCTCAAACTTTAGTCAGTAGATAGTATTGAACTGTATTTGAAATATTTATGAAGTTCAGTTCTGAGGCTTCACCCCCTACAAAACTTGCCTCGGGCCACCCACGTCCTTAATCTGACCCTGCACACGTGTTCAGGTACCAAGGTTAAGTGTTCTTAATTGAGTTTATTTTCGGGTATGGACCCTCTTGGGGTAGCTATAAAAAGAAATGGGGAACTTGGGGCCTCTGTGAATCATTAAAGGGTCTTTGAACCCAGCATAGAAACGCGGGTAGTTTATGGTTGCTCTTCTATAATGCAGCTAATTCTCATAGACTAAAAGAGACATAAAAACGTAGAATTAGATACTTGTTAAACAATCATAGTGTACATTATATTCAGTGAGCTCTGTAACTACTAAGAGACAGTTAAAGTTCAATACCTTATTACCTACGGCCTTCTAGATAAACCTACCTGAACCTAAACCTGACTCTCCCACGCTCTCCTCAAAATCATTTAACAAGTTTGGTTCAGATGAAACAGTTCTGATGATGTTTGCACGTTCTTTTTCTCGATACACTGATATTTTTGTCACTGAAGATATCCGGTATTTAACTATTGTAGCAGTGAACATTATCAAACATGAACTCAAATTATCACACAACCAACTACTGGGAGTTCAGCACTGTTGTTGTAGTTATTGCACCACTCTTGTTGTAGTTATTGTCCAATTTCACCAGCGAGTACGATTACTCCACAAACTACTGAAATAATTTGTTTACGATCACTGAAACAATATTTTAACATCTATATTTTAAAATTGGTGTTTAACTTCACCAGTAGTAATAGTTATTATAGCCTGTCTCGGTTTTAAATCAATATGCTTTATCATTATAATCAAAGTGCCGGATACAGTTTTCTATCTTGTGCTATTATCTAGCACCGGAAGTTTTTACTTACATTATTTTTCGACTCTGGGGGAAGGATATGACAGATAATATTATAAAGTATTCCTCACACACACAAATATATATATATATAACAGAAAGTATAAAAACGGATGGGTCTGATTTTTTTTTTCCAGCAATTCGATCAAGAATTATAAACAGAATTACTCGTAAAAGACGTGGAATACAACATAAAATATCATTATGGTTTCCGATTCAGTAAATTATTCACACTAACAGTCAACTGAACACTTCTGCGTTGAGCCTATGATAGTGACTTCCATTTTAACATGAAACGTGACCGACATAACTGTTCGAAAGCACATCCTAGCTGTCAGTAGGAAAACATTTCACGTTCTTCCATTATATAGATTTCACCTTGTTACATACAAACACATAATGCCCAAGTAAGAGCTCTGTACTCCGGCACAGAATTGATAAAGACGTAAGTAAAACCAAAATGCTTCTCGTCGCAGTAACACACTTACAAGTTGTCACGAAAAAAGTAGGTCAGTTGATACCCGAAAGTGCTCAGAAAAGATGTATCGTTCTCGTTGACAGAAAAGCAAGGTGCAGCAGATACAAGTTCAAACCAGGAACAAATCCTTATAAAGTGTCTTGGTGAAGTTCGAGAACAGATTCAAAATTTCATTATCGGAATAAACTGCACACTACCTTTTGTCGCCCTTCAGCATCACAAAAACACACATCCATTTCAGCCACTGCATCGTACCTCCCAACTCCATACTCCCGTTACCATGACAACAACTGCCTACGCAGAAAGATGAGTAAATCCGTTTCTCGGGTCCAACAAAGAGTTCACTCACCAACTAACGCTACCGTATTCATAACTAGATTATAATGAGTCGATATGCAAGCTCTCATCAATAAAGATAGTTTTCCGTTAAACTTTTTTTTTAAATATTGATATAGAGGAATCCTGACACACGGCTCGTCACTTTGCTTCTCTAAACTAAGGTCTTAGAACCAATACTATATTAGGCAAGCCAGCATCGAATCGATACTATTCTTGTGTGTACGAGTCTATGTTCACGCATGGGAAGAGCCCCGAACTCCCGCAAGCTTTTGTTAATTCAAGCCAAATTGGCCAACCCCTCCATAGCACAGTGGGTGTCTGGCAAGGAAAAGTGATAAAAATGCTCTCATTCAAAAAATAATAATAGTTTCACGACAACGCCCGAGCGCACTAAACAACACGCTAAGCTGCGTCAGCAACAATAGTTGTCTGACTTGGGTTTGCTTATCAAATGTCTGAATATCAAATTATCGTTATCATTTAGAGCGTTACGTCAATAAAATAAAAAAAGAAGTTTGAAACACTTTTATGTTAATCACTCTCTTTGTTCTTGGTAATCATTATATTAATTGTTTGTTTGTTTGAATTTAAGCACAAAGCTACACAATGGGCTATCTGTGCTCTGCCCACCACGGGTATCGAAACCCGGTTGCTAGCGTTGTAAGTCCGCAGACATACCGCTGTGCCACTGGGGGGCACATGCAGTGAATAATACTTAAAGTATTGCAGATGCAGTGAATAATACTTAAAATATTGTAGACATGCAGTGAATAATAGTTAAAATATTACAGATATGCAGTGAATAATACTTAAAGTATTGCAGACATGCAGTGAATAATACTTAAAATATTGTAGACATGCAGTGAATAATATTCAAAATATTACAGACATGCAGTGAATAATACTTAAAATATTACAGATATGCAGTAAATAATACTTAAAATATTACAGATATGCAGTGAATAATACTTAAAATATTACAGATATGCAGTGAATAATACTTAAAATATTACAGATATGCAGTGAATAATATTTAAAATATTACAGATATGCAGTGAATAATACTTAAAATATTGTAGACATGCAGTGAATAATATCTAAAATAATGTAGACATGCAGTGAATAATATTTAAACTATTGCAGACATGCAGTGAGTAATATTTAAAATATTGTAGACATGCAGTGAATAATATTTAAAATATTGTATACATGCAGTGAATAATACTTAAAGTATTGTAGATATGCAGTGAATAATACTTAAAGTATAGTAGACATGCAGTGAATAATACTTAAAATATTGTAGATATGCAGGGAATAATACTTAAAATATTGTAGACATGCAGTGAATAATACTTAAAGTATTGCAGAAATGCAGTGAATAATACTTAAAATATTGTAGACATGCAGTGAATAATACTTAAAGTATTGCAGAAATGCAGTGAATAATACTTAAAATATTGTAGACATGCAGTGAATAATACTTAAA
>NW_013670784.1:40773-64136 GCF_000517525.1 Limulus polyphemus | reverse complement strand
CCCGGTTGCTAGCGTTGTAAGTCCGCAGACATACCGCTCTACCCCTGTGGGGGGTCATTATATTAATAGTGAAAATTGATTTATATTTGAAATAACTTTGTTTTTAATTATTCTAAAAGAGGACTTTGGTGAGATATGTTAACAGCGACCCTGGCGGCAATACCACACGAAACGATATATATTTTTTCTTGTTATTTTTTTATTGAAAGGCTGTACTTGTGAAATTTTCATCAGTGAATTTATTCAATTCTTAAATTTCATAAGTTCCACCACTACAACTTCCTTAATATTTTTGTTATACTTTTTTTATTTACAGATTATGGCAATTATTTCTTCTAAATGTGGCATCTATAAAAAATATTTAGTATACCTTAGGATCCTTAAACTAAATTAAACTATCCAGCAATAAAAAACAAAGCAGTCATGTTACATCAAATACCGATAGGCAATTTCAACAAGAACTTCCTTAAAAGTGATTATAGTAACGGTTTTTTGTTTGTTTCGAAGACGTGCGCACAGCTACTCAAGAGCTATCTGCGCTAGCCGCCCCTAATCTTGAACCTACAAACTAGAGAAAAAGCAGCTAGTCAACAGCATTTACCGCGAACTCTTGAGGTACTGTAATCGAGTATGACCGTCATTCATATAACGCACCATAGCCCCAATATTGGGAGCGTTTTGTTTTTTTGCGCTATCGACCCAATATATATATACATACATACATACAGTAATAGCACTTGTAGTTTTTTATATAGTATTAAATAAACATTCATAAATAAAATTTGTTAACTGATTTTACATTTTGAATCAAGCAATCTGAGGTTATACTTTAGTTGCTAAGCGACACGACATAAAAGCCATTGTTGGAACGTACTGTTACCAAAACGCACTGGCTTTACTATATGTTAGAAGTTGTTAATCTAACTGATTTTTACCAATAATTTTACGAATGATCTTAATTTTGATTGAAATTTATCGACGTTTGAATGCCTCGACTGCACTTCCCTGCCTCTTTGTTGGTCATGCTTTATTTCAGTTAGTTATGAATTGTAAGGTTAGGGTATACTATGAGGTGGGGGTGGTGGTACTTGCTCCTCATTTTTGACGGGCTATACGCTCGTTAAATATAATTCTGAGAAATTATATGTGAAAGTAAAGAATAAAACAATAATGTATAAAACATAATATATATGTTACATTCGGAGCCCACTAGGCCTTTAGCCGAATACCAGGATTGGCCTGCAATAGGACAGATATACTCGAGGTTGGGACGCTATTTATATCATCAGTTACTTGAACAACAGGGTGTCTTGGTGCGAGCATTAGACTAAGTTGGTGAACTTTAATCAATTTCATTTAACACCAATGAAAATAGCAAAACACCAGAGGGCTTATGGTTAACCGCCATAGTTAATACGGGAAAGTAATAAAAAATAATACTCACTTGACAATAGTGCATTAAAATTACTTGTAATTTTAAAAGTGTCTGACTAATGAGGTCTGTAGAATTTTTCATATTTTTAATTATGCTATATTCAATGTGTATGATATTATTATTCTGAGCTAATAACCCAATAATATAATTGTGTTTTCTCAATTTAACTGAATAACATTTCTTCCGAATGGCAACTTAATTTTTATAACATAAATTTATCTATAAATATTTTTTGGCCGTGTGTCACGTTCTGTAAGACGCTTTTTCATAAGATGTCCCCTAATGGATCAGCGGTAGGATTACGGACTTACAACGCTAAAAATCCGGGGTTCGATTCCCCGTCGTGACCAGAGCGAAAATAACCTGTTGTTTAGCTTCGCGATACGACAAACATAAGAGTCCATTAAAACTGAATTTTAAGAATACAGTTTCGAACTCTCATATTATGTTAATTTAACAAAAAAGTAAAGCAAAATAAAGTGTTATTTTATATATTTTTTAAACATGAAAATAATATTTTTTACCAAAATTCGGTAACACCTTTAAAAATTTAAATAAAATAAACAATTCAATTATTTCAGAAGTTACCGCATTCATCTAGGAAGCCTGAAAGGGAGATAACGAAAGAGTATAGTGAGACTAACTTGCTATGACCTCTTTCAGCTTCCAGACACCTGCTTTAAACTGACCAGTGAGAACGCACGTTCCTGGACACCAGCTGTTGAAGCTTAATAGCACAACAGACATACCTTCCCCATGCGGTTCACGTGGTCAATTGTCCCACCCCACCACTAGCCTAGCGCAAAGTTTCACGTTAACTCAGCGTATTGCTTTTTGCTGGATACTAATCGCTAAATATTTAAAAGTATACGTTTTTACATCGCGCCATCTGGTGTTCGAGGGAATCTGCGGTCTCATTTGACACGATCACAGCTAAACACCAAATAATGAGGTATGGCTTATCAAGCTTTTGTATAATACCAGCTTCTCTATCTGAAAATATATACTCTTCAGTAACATACAGTTCAAGTGATCTGACAGACAATAGCTCCCACCTTCCTATGCATTTAGTTGTTTTTTTTTTTAAGTTGTTAATAATTTAAGCTGAATATTTCTCTAGGCCCATATTTTTTGCACGGTCGATGAAAACGTAACATACGTTTACGTCTGATTTAATCAAAACAACTACGGTTATCAGATACTTTTCCTCACTCACTAATATTTTAATCAAGTGACTCACACACACATCCGGCAATGTCTTAAGTCCAAACACATATAGAAGTTTGAGTTGTTAAGAGTGACTTACGAGTAACCGCCAGGGGTTAACCCTTTAGTTTAGTTAGTCAAGAACCTGCCTGATAGGTCTTTGACTCGAATTCGAGGCAAGTAAAATATAATTAAAATTACATTACACATTTTTATACACCTTAAAACGATTTTAACACGATATTCAGCATTAATCATACGGCCAAGTAAATATAAAATAAACATCTGTACACAACAAAAATTTAACCATTTCTTATATTATAAAGGTAAATGACTTTTTTTTTCTGAACGTTACTTGTATGAAATACGACCAATTTAAAGTATCAAATGATAATATATGCAAATATTATTAAGTTGCAACCGGAACGTAAAATACATCTTAATTACCAACTACAAAAGAATGAATCTCCATTATTGTCTGAAATAATGTTCGTAAGTGATAATTAAACATATTTTCATTGTTACGTTTAGTTTTCCCTTGAAGTATTTTTTATAAGTTTTAATAATCAATTTTTAAATTAGGACTAGTTACTAACGCTCAAATTTACGCCAGTAGAATATATCATTCCGCCTTGTTATAGCGTTTTCGATATTTTCTGCTTTTGGAAAACATAAATATGTCTGTATCGTCATGACAAACAGGATGCCAAATATTCGTATACAAACAAAATCTCACGTTGGCTGCGCTAAATAAAGAACAGTGTAGTTATATGAAAGAATTAGACAAAGTATTTGTGTTGTTAAATTATCAAAATATCATGGGAAGGAAAGAGAAATGACAAAGATCACTGCTGAATTATTTTTAAGAAAATTATCTAGAAACCCAAAGTTGAAAAAAAACACTAAATACACATAATTATAAAAAGTTTGGCTTACCAGTATACAGATCCTTCTGACCTGAAGCGTACATACTTTCCCATAAAATAACAGTTTCAGACTGAACAGTAAAAGAATGTTTTGGCCTAGCCGTCAGTTCTCTAAAAGTTAGGCACCGTGGTTAACCTTGACCTGCTATTGAGACACGTTTGGTTCAAACTCATTCCCCACCTTACTTGTTGATGAGCAATCGCTTACTAAGGGGAAGGGAACAATAAGACGAAAGGCACTCGACACCCTCACAAAGAAGTGTACTCTGATGTGAGACAAAGTCTAATTCACCCTACAAGATTTGGACACTATGCAGCTGTCAGATTTGTTAATCAACCTCATCACTCTGGTGACGAGCGCTTAGAAAACTGCGTCATCAGTAAACACAAAATGGCTGGCTATTAGGTCATGTTATAACTAAAACATTCGTTGGCGAATTTACTGAATAACGTGATAAGATAAAAAAGATATCGCCGTGTGTTGGAAATGCCATATCTTCTCATTTACCATATCAAATATGTTAAAAAGATATCGTGCTTCTATATTCCAATGTCCAACTCTGAAAGCCTATCCGAGTCTGTGGTGTTATACATCGTTTACTAACAAATTACATCAGAAACTACCGGATATAGGTGCACTGGATAACTACAACTTCCTGTAACTGTTTAACACATGCATCTGGGGACTAGGAAGAGTAAAAGTTTATATTTTTGCCACAATCGTAAAAATAAACTTGTTAAATATTCGTTTAGCTTGACTGAAAACAACGTTATTAACAGAACCCTTAATGATGTAAATCTTGGGTAGTCTGACTCATCCTTCTACGTCAGTCCAATACTAACAGACGACAGAGACTTGTAGTCAAGCAAACAACTGACTGTCTGCTCGATCTGTAGACGAGTAGAAACTGTTAGATATTAACGTGACACAACTGTACATCGGCGTCTTCGTCAAACATCATATCTACATTTCAATCCTTTGACAACCACAGCTGCTTTCTCGAAACTGATCCACAAAATACACAACTGTAGTTCAACAAGCCTTCTTATAGTGCCATGCAAAGAGAGAGACTGGTTGTTCATAAATATTCTGGTATCCCTATCTGTCTACTTGATACAAGTAAATTGTTAAAGTCATTTGTATAACGAAAGCAATTACTGACACCTAATTAATGCAACCAGGGCCACTCAAGAGTGTTTGTTTGCAAACCCTAACGACGGCCGCATGAGTAAACTCATTATCTTGTGCTCCATTTTTATTCAGAACAAAGATTTCTCACCGAACTTCACTCCTTTTTCTTTTTTTTTCAAGCCGCCTCTTCCTTCCAGCTCTTAGGTCGTGATAGGTTGACCGACTGTGAACCTGATGGTTCGTGGTTCGCGTTCCGTTATCGCATATTCGAGACCGACACTTTGGGGCCGTGGATGCATTATAAGAGTGACGGTCAAATCCCACTATTCGATTAGAGTACCTCAAGAGTTGGCGGTAAATGCTGTTGACTAGCTGCTTTCCCGCTAGTCTGTAGGTTCAAGGTTGGGGCGGCTAGTGCAGATAGCTCTTGACTATTTTTGCGCGAATCTCCGAAAACAAACAAAACTTTCACTTTTTGTTTTACTTTATCATTAACGGCTCTAATGCCAGTTGTCAGCTTATGGGTCGATGGGCTTGCATTTTCCTTTTAAGTAGATTTAGCTAAGTGCACAAAATGACTATATATTTATATAACTGCTATAAACAAACACAAAATATATTTGATCACCCAGTTATTTGGTCTGATAGGGTTTTTACAGATCAAGCGTGGTGAAACAAGCACATCCTTTTTAATGATCCTCTGTTTATTGCGACAGATATCTAACAAAATCTTTAAAGGTATTTAATTGCCACATAAATGAGTAATCATATCTTAATGGGAAAATCGATGACTAAACAGGAAATTATAAGCCTAACTGTAAAACAACTTTCCCTCCCATTAATAAAAATACTATCCTATACTTATGAAACTAATTTACACCATTTGCATTGTATAAACAGTTATTTGTTTTCATAAAGAATACGCACTTTAAGATAGTCTGCACACTTTGCTCTTCATCTGTTTATCATAAAAACAATTATGTCAATAAAGATTGTTTTTACAAACACTCTGCCATGCTCAGCTCCATATAAACCAGAAGAAAAAAAAAACATGAAATGTAGGTGAACTCATCATGTGTCATTCTATATACTTATTTTCACACTGTATAGTCCAGTCAATGTACACGATGTAGACCTCTAACCCCAAACAAATTGTAAAACAAATTAAATATGGTGCATTCGATTGGAAATTGTATGCTCTTCGAAATATAAATACTAAAACGTCCTAGGAATGAAACATATCTTTTGATGGTAAAAACAGCATTTTCATAAATAAAACTGTGGAAAACTAGAAAGGATAAAAAGATATATAAATTGTTTATTTCTTGGTTGATTTTGATGAAACATATCTCATTTGAACGGTACACTAAATTTGACTTTTTTCTTGTTATTTTTCGGTAGCAACTGTTATAATGTTATTATTTTCTAGAAAAAAAACCTAAAACAATTGGAGGGAAAGGATCCAATCTTCAATCCTTGCTAATTTCGAATTAACAAAGCAGTCTTATATTTGTTTGGCATGTTCTCCGATATACTGATAGAAAAAAACATGTTTCTTATGTGTAGTATTTAATCATCATTTCATCACCACAGAAAATCCATTCTCACTTTTGAAAATCCATATTTTCGTCTCTTCTCATCCATTGCCTCATCGATAATAATACACACGAAGGCTATCGTATTTAGCAGCTGTTGGGGCAAAACATTTGCTCCGACATAAGATTTGCTTGACGTCACTTTATCGAAAAAAATATTATAGCGCATAGAATCCAAGTCCTCATTTGTATTTCCCTTATATAAACATAATAACGTCTTTTTACCAGCTTCAATAACTTAGTCATTTGTCGAACCTCCACTAAGAAAGACAAAAGCATTTTGTCTAAAGCGTCATTCTCCATAAAAAAAAAAAAAGAAGATAGATGAAGCGAGACGCCATTTCCAATCCTGAAAACACTGGATGTTGTGTCACATCTTAGTACGCGTGTATAAACAAAATATTGTTACATACAGCTAGGCCAAGGGTAGACTTTGTTAATCGTATGTCTCATATTCTTTTCCTCGGTGTTGTTTTGGTTCTATTATGTTCATGTGAGCATCAAGTTGTGCATGATAGCACAAAAGAACAAGAAGATATGTGTCCTCACCAATAAAAACAGCCGTTTCAGACGATGCAACAGCTGTTTGGACAATCAACAAATCCCCTATGGTATGATGCGTTTCATGTCCACTATCTTGTAGTCTGTCACTCAGCAACGATATATATATGCTTATTTTCATCGTTGCAAAGAAACTGTTATTTTTTCAAAGTAAGATTCATATTTCCAGTAAATTTAACAACTGTACCAATACATCCTCCTGTCTTTCTATTACGAGTTATGTTCCTAATAGACGAGTCATCTTTATATCCATCAAATAAAATTATCGCTTGATCATACCCGGGTTTTATAAAGTTAATATGCGCATTACAAATAATATTATATAACATACCACATCTTCAATGAATGCGCAGCAGAGGGCGCAACAGATTCTAAATTAATAACTTTCCAAGTAACATTTGTTATTACTGGTCTGTTTACTTTCTTCAGGAGGTCAGGTGGATAAGTACATATTTCATAGCGATAAAATTTCCTCTGTATATCCCTCTACTATAGTAATTAACTATTCGTATATACGGTTTTCGTTTTCGTCTTTTGTTGTTTAACGCATCGTTTTCTACAATTTTTGTGTTCGTACTGGCCAGATACCAGAAATATGCGATCAATTTGTTTTGCATCGGCTTGGTAAGTTCCCTCTGCACTTTGAACACAACAGTACCTTGTTCATTATCGAGAGGTTCAGAGAATAAAGTACCCGTATCCATTGTAACTGCTTAATGAAGAATAAACAACAAAAACAAAATAGAAACAGAAATATAATGTTTGCTAATGATATATGTGTATATACTCAAGCTAGAAGTAGTTAACTCGTAAATAAACACATGCTGATAAAGATCAGGATTACGAATTTTCAATAATCTTCACCGATAATTTCTCTTTATCAAAGATAAAAATACTGGGTAATGAACTTTTTTCACTTTAGATAATTACCCTGAATCACTCGAATTAGTTAAAGTTGTTCATCTCGATTCATTTGAAAACAAACTGAAAAATATACTATGTCTGGAAGGGATAACTTTGAAAATAAAATCGTATATAAATATAAAAATTTAACGTACAAATTATCTATTATATTGATACTCACACTATACTAAATGTGTATGCACGTGCACTTCACTCAACGGGTGTAACCAAAAGGCGGATGTAATTATACTTTAGTAGACATTTTGTACAACAACATATTAAAAGCTTATCAACGTTTTTAAATAGGTCTAACGTTAGGTTGAAGAATAACATTATAAGTTTATTTGTTGACAGTGTTTGTTTGTTTGTTTTGAATTTCGCGCAAAGCTACACGACGGATATCTGCGCTAGCCGTCCCTAATTTAGCAGTGTAAGACTAGAGGGAAGGCAGCTAGTGGGATTGATCCTCACTTTATAACGCACCCACGGCTGAATGGGCGAGCATGTGACGGGGATTTGAACCCGCGACCCGCAGATTACGAGTCGAGTGACTTAACTACCTGACCAACAGCGCTAAGTACGATAAAGTTTAGCCGTAATCAAACTAAAGCAAAGACGTATACAGTTACAGTATTAATAAATGCTTAACTAATGTCAGAATTAACATAAGTGGACTTATAAATTTCGGCGTCTGCGTTTAGAATTATTTTGTATTATTCAAGAAATCTTGTATTTAAAAAGGTACTGTTGCAATAAAGATACTAATTTGACCGCAGAAATTTTGCAAGTCTATGCTAGTAGTCCCCCAATAAGACAGCGGCAAGTCTTCGGATTTACAACGCTAAAATCAGGGGTTCGATTCTCCTCTGTAGACACAGCAGATAGTCCGATGTAGCTCAGATTGCTAATAATGAAAATAATTCTCTATTATTAGTTGCGGTCGTTAAAACTATATGAAAAATCTAGTTTTCACGTGATTTTACAACAATTTTGATATATTACCGCCAAAACACTTGCTCGTATATCCCAAAGAACAAACTAAGATTAATATGTAGTAGACCTTTACAAAGCAAAAAAAAAGAACTTTCTATGAAGAAAATCGATTGACAAATAAATATTCTATACGCATTTTCCAGTTTTTAGCGATTATTTCTCAAAGAAAAAATTATTTCACCAAAAATTTGTATGGTATACCACTGAGATTTATTAAGACATTTTATATGTTAAAATATATGCTTTTTCCAATAGAACCGTATGAAAATAAACTATACTGCAATTTATTTTCGGATCAAATGTGTGTTATTTTCTAGCAACACACACACACACCTTTTTTTTCCCAATTCACTTCATTATCTACTTAGAGCAGGGCATGGCTAACATTTAGGGCTAACGTCCAGGCTGCGTGTCAAATGATTCACGGTTCGCGTTTCTCACTTTGGAGACGTGGGCAATTCGATCAAACAAGATTAGCCCAAGAGTTGGCTGTGGGTACTGTTGACTACCTACTTTTCCTAATCCTATCAATTCAAAGACAGAATCAACTAGCACAGATAGACTCTGAGTAGTTTTACTTGAAAATTCTAAATCAAACTCGATCCTAGTATTTTTTATATTTATCAGCATATTAGATTTTGACGTTGCGCATTTCCTATTACACACTATTTACAAACAGTTTATAACCAAAGTGTTGAACTTACCATATTTATTATCAAAGAGTGGTCGTATCAGTACTGTGACCCTAGTTCGCTGTCAACTGAACTTTACAGCAAAAAAGTGTTAAAGGAAGAGAAAATTTGACGAATTGTTTCACTCAAATGAGGCTGCAGGAGATCACCAGTGTTTGTCTTGAATATATGTCATTGTCACAGGAGCAGTTTCAGGGGTCTTATCAAGACCCCTAATTATCCTTCCTCATCTTGTAATAGCCTATAAGGCACATTTACGTTTTGATAGTATCAATTAAGAGGTTTAAAAAAACCAACAAATAATCGCTTGATTGAGTTTTAGTAGCTATTCTCATATATTTTGTCAAAGGTAAGCTATTAAAAAGAGAACTGAAGAGGACTAAATAATAGAGATTTCCAACTGCGACTATCAACACATTTGATACTTATATGGATCACTTAAAATTTGTTATAATATTTTAGAGGAACAAGGATCAAGTAGGCTAACGGGTGGAGTGATTGTGTTATCCAGTATTCACCTTACTTTTTGCAAGAAGTGTATCATGTGTAAAACAAAAAAAAAAAAATAGTGAAGATGTTTCTATGTTGGTTTGTTCTCTAATTTAGAAGTTACAACATTTCCAACCTGAAAAAATTAATAAGGAAAAACAGCAAATAGTTTGATGAAAAACTTGATGAAAATTCTTAACATTTTTAACATGCAAGGCGAAATTTCAGAAATAAAGTAGGTCATCTCCAAGAGGTTGAAACACTGCCATTAAATATGACATAGAAAATAAAAGCTGTTTCGGCTTACTACCAGGAAGAAGTATAAAAAAATAACAGTTGATTTAACGTTTATTCACTCACCTAGTTAACAGTGTCCTTATTGTTGACAAGAACAAGATCATAAAACTACCTAGACGTTTCCAGGAGCAATTTCATAGGACATGATGTCAAAATAAAATTAAAATATTTATTCAAGTATTATATTTTTCTATATATTAGAGCAAAGCCACACTGGGCTATATCCCGTGTTCACCGCAGGAAATCGAACCCCGAATTCTAGCGTTGTAAGTTCGTACGCTCATCGCTGTCCCACCGGGGGACTATCCAAATACTAATAACCATTTTATAGTGAAAAGCTAAAAGAAACTACAACAAAATACGACCGAGGTCTATAACAAATCACAATTGAAATTTTATTGATTTTATCAGTGTAACCTTTCCTTCTTCAGAACCAAAGCCTCGGGGAGGAGGGGGCAATAAAAAATTCTTATAAAATAGAACTATGTAACAGTTACAATAATTATGTGTGTGTGTGTGTGTGTTCAGCCTCGATGTTTTTGTGAATGTCTCCCCCCCCACACACACGCACCTTAAGTTGCTGAGGCTACGGCACTGAGAACTAGCTACGAATAAGGTGCTTCATTAGCTGTTCGTTGTTTTATTCAAGAGTCTGATAAACATACAGGGTGAGCCAAATGTTTGTATTTTGTTTGTTTGTTTGACAGCATAAAAAGACATACCGCTGTGCCACTGGGGGCAAGTTTGTATTTGTATTTATAGCAAAGTTTCTAAGACTATCAGCCACCGTCCATAATTTTGAACTACTGACCAGAGGGAAGACAGCCAATCAACAGCACTCCCAAAAATTGGTGACTAAAAACGCAATGTTGATAAAAAGTAGCGCATCATAACTTCTATCATACTGGATAGAAACCGTTTGAACAACTTTTAAAATATTGTTTATACGCTATGTGATTTTACTTGTATTGTTGAAGATAATAAACGTTGGTTAACTTTTAGATCACCCTACACATTCAGTTTTTGTGTAACGATTGTTTGTTTTGCGTATACAAGAAGTTTTTACATCGTTACACATCTGTATTTCTATAATCATATAATTCAAAAAACAATATTAATAAGTAAACTAATAAGTTTGGGCTTCTTATAATCAAGGTAAAATATAAATAGAATGAATAACAGTTTTAATGAACAGTGTAAAAAAAGTGCAAATATTATAAACACATTAACCTTTTCCCCATTTTCAACAAAGTAAGCAAACACAGATGGTGAAATATATTTTCTAAAAATTTATATCAGTACAAATAACTACGAGCCTTTTTCAATAACCATAATCAAGCAGAAATCCATCATGGTTTCCAAAATGTATGAAAAACAAAAACAGTCGAGAAGACTCTTATGACGAAAGATGTCTTGTCTGGAATATCTCACCTCGTGACAATCACCTTCTTTCAGGTGGGAATATTTCAGTCAACCTACACAATAAAATTGACGTGAGCTCCACCTACAGATACACAACTCCACCCCTGAGGGTAGTTTGTGTAAAGAAAAAAAAAAAGAGGCGACCGCATGATCAGAAACAAGAAAGAAAAATAAAACAAGGTTTAACTCGTAGAAAGATTTCCGGGTAGCCGTGAAACGTGGTGGTATTTTGGTTTACATAGTTACGATATCTTCAAAAAATACTTAACGATTATTAAAAATGTTCTTCGTATCGGGCGGTTTACAATTATTATCGATAAACTCACATAAACGATTATTCCGCCCCTAGTTTTCAGTTCTTTAGCATTCTGCCTTAACCATTTTGGTATTCTGATTGTTACTTCTCCAACACCTCAGTACTACAAGTATTGATACTTTGTTTGGCACATTCTCCCACCTATCTTGTGTTTTCATATAATACTTATGATTTTAATATTACTTCACAAAGGTATAGGTAGCCCCATCAGTAATTAGTGGGATTTATTGCAGTATTCATGGTAATTTTGTCTCATATGCTATTATGAACCAAGTAACCAACTGTTACGACATTGGAAGTCACGTGACGCTGGTAACACGTGATGAATTTCTGGAATGATCATGAATTATCGGGTAGGACCGAGTTTGTTCGGGCGCCCTCTTTTTTAGTATATAAGCCTGGCAGAGAAAGCATGCGGGATTGAATTTAGAGAGTTCCGGGTAATTTACGATTGTGTTTCGAGCTGGTGTTTTGCACTCGTAGAAAAGGAAGTTATCGAGGATGTGAATCGCCGTGATTTATAGCGTGTATTATAAAAGTAGTTAAGTTTAAAGTGACGAGAAACGTAGTGATTATGAAATTACTGTGTGCTAAAAGTTTGTATCGAGGAAGAATAAACTGGTTTAATCAAGAAAGGACTTGTACCGCTGAAGTTCCTCGGAAAGAATTTATACCGAAAATTATCAAACAACCAGATACGCAACACAACGAAGTCATAAACTTACATGCAACTTGGTTGCTAAATACTCTACTTAGGAAAGTAAGGTTTGTTTAAACATGTTTATTTTTAGGTTATAAGTTGTTGTTTTTAGATTTAGCGTGTTTATTGTAGAGAATTACACTTATCCTACCATGGGTTAGCAAGTTTATGCACCAATGATTCCTTATGTAATAAGCGTGTTTGCTTAGATTTTTTTTCTTGCGCAAAGAAACAGGGCTGTCTGGACTTTGTAATAGGCCTTTATGAGAAATGACTCTTAGTCTGCAAAGTAAAAGGCCAGTTTGATCGATTAGGAAAGACGTTTACTGTTGAGATAATGCTAGGTTTATGGATTTCTTTTTGCTGGTATTGACTTTTGCAAAGAGTGTACAAACTGTTAGAAAGTAATTAACTGAAACTGAAGTTTGAAGAGCCGTCACACTGCTTTAGGAGGGTCGCACCCAGACTGAGGTGGCACAGGTCATGGGGGTACCAATCTGTGGTTAGTAGATTGTGGCACACATACCAGGCCACCAGAGAATACACCAAGAGGCCAGGCTATGATCCCATAAAGGCTACAAGTGCGGAAGACGACCGATATCTGCAGAATTTAACCCGCAAGAATGAGCTTCAGCAAGCCACTGGAGTGCGTGTATCGTGCTCCACAGTCAGAAATAGGTTCTATGGGGCTGGGGCTCAAGTCCAGAACACCAGTTAGAGCCCCTGTACTAAACCCAAAGCACCAAACAGCCCGGCTGGTATTTGCCCAGTAACATGTTACCTGGACCTTTCAGCAATGGACCCCTGTACTGTTCACAGATGAGACCAGGTTCTGTGTATCTTCAAGTGATCGACGTGTGAGAGTCTGGAGACGTGAAGGTGGACAATAGTCGGCCTGTAATATAGCCCACCATGATGCCTTTGGGACTGGCTCAATCATGGTCTTGGGTGCATCTACATACAGGGGTATACAGACCTCTATGTGGTGGATGGAAGATCCCTGACAGTAAAACGTTTTGTGGATGAGATCCTGCTACCCATTGTTCACCATTTTCCTGGTACTGTCGGAGATGAGTTCGTGTATCAGTAGGATAACGCCTGTCCTCACACCACCAGGAGCACACAACGGTTTTTTTTTTAAGGATGAAGAAATAGAGATATTGAACTGACCTACTAAATTACCGGGCCTTAATCCGATTGATTATGTGTGGGCCATTTTCTATGAATTTTGCTTTTTTTGTTATTTGTAATTCAATTTTTAGACTTTCTTGGTATTGTTTGTTTGTGATATTTCTAAAAAACAAGTTTCGTCAGTATTGAACGTCTCTCTATGTGTTCTTTCTTCAAACTTTAAGAAGGAAAACATGTCAAAACCTCGTTATTTTTTCATTTTTTGCGAATAGTGTAGTTTAGAAAAAGTTGGCCTCACCGATAATGTACACTTGTACACATGTACACTTAACGCTGCTGAAGAACTCGGTTATAATTGATAAACACTTGGTTTGATTAACTTATCTAAATTGGTTACATAAGTAAGCCAGTAGGTATCTTTCAAACAAGTCCATGCAAAGCTAACCCATCAAAAGTTATATCTAAAAGGTGTCAATAATTAATTGAACCTGAGAATTTTAACACATTTTGTTATTCTTTGTTTAGTTTGGTTTGTTTTGTTTTGAATTGCGCACAAAGCTATACAAGAGCTCTCTGCACTAGGCTAGTCTTTTACCAACGAATAGTGGGATTGACCGTCACGTTATATCACCCCCATGGCTGAAAGGTTGAGCATGTTTGTTGGGACGAGGATTCGAACCCACGACCCTCATATTGCGAGTCAAGCGCCCTAACCACCTGGCCATGCCGGGCCTTTCTTTGTTTAAGCAACGAAACACTTAGCGATAAAAGAATGATTTCAACAAATTGAGTTTTCGTTTAGTACATTGTTCCGCACGGTTTCTAATCGTTTAAGACTAATCCTATTTCCACCATAAGCCTAAAAATAAAGTCAGAAAAATATCGTTACAATTAAAGGGGATGTGTGTTCTTACAAGCAAGCTTCTGTGGCTGCTCCAGCCAGTGTAACGCTGTCGTACAAGGACCGTTCTCTATATTTCTACCTGCCTCCATCGACTGAACACGTGAAAGACCCAATATATACTTGTATTAAGAGATACAGATCCGCCATTTTTAATACCAGTCTTGCAGCCAGGGGTTTGAAGTTTATTCTGTTTTGTTGACTTTTCGCATCCTGTGTTTTTATTTGTTTCACGCTCGTAGTTATAAAGTAGTGCCCTCCAGTAACTCAGCTTATGCACTTATAACGGTAAAATGTAAGGTTCGATCCTTGCATTTGTCACAGTGCCCTAAAAACAGTATATATTGTTATAAAATAGCATACGAAATAAGCTGGAAATGATTAACATCAAGCTAGTGACAGTGAAATAATAAAGTAATACCACTAACAAAAATAAATTAATGATGAAAATAAGAATCATATTCACAGATAATCACCTGAGAAGAGTTCTACTCATGTTTTTTATAGCAACGCTTTTAGATCATAATGTGTTGGTTTTTACTGCTAATAATGATTGCAATATAACACTGTATTTAGTGTTATTCAGTTTATTCCGTATCATCTTCAAAACCATTTTATTTTTACCAGATAATCCTCATGAGTAGAACACTTCTCAGGTGATTAACTATATGCTTTACCGATAAAGGCTTCAAGCTACATATGATGTATAACAAACAAAAAAAGCAATTTTGCAATCAACACCTATCCTTTTGGAAAAACGGAGAGTTATTATTTTAAAAGTAGATGCATTTTATGTGAGATCTAATACGTTAAAACAATGTTATAGGTAACGACTGTCGATACTCTGTATGAGAGCTGTAACCCCGTTGAAGTGGAATGTAGATAAAAACCAACATATTATGATCTTAAAGCGCTGCTATCATATCCCTGCTGAACTGTTTACAAGCAAGAAAAGTGGTCGTGGAAGTTTCGTGCTTGTAAACTGAGTCAATAGTTTTGTTTGTTTTGTTGTTGTTGTTGTGTATTGTCACACATGAGACCAAACTTGCATCGCATCAATACAACTCTGTTAAGCCTACAACCCATGAAATGGTGAGTACCATGTATTAGGTCGTCAAGAAATTAATGTCGCCTTTTTTTAGATTAAAAAACCCGAACAACTTATATATCAAAACAAAACATTTATCAAATGAAATAGTCTCCATTCTTATCGATGATGCTTTTCCCTGTTAACGTCCTAATTAAAGAAACCAGTATTTTTTTGTGAGGGGTAACACGAAAGAACCATAAAACAAAATATAAACATCAAAAATATTCAAAGAAAGGTAACTACACTTCATAAATATACAGATAAAGATACTAGCATATCACCCTCCGTAAAAGTTAAACTGTATACACATTTGTTGAAGAAACATCTTGTTGCAAAACTTATCACTTTGTTATTATGAACCCTACAAATCAAAAGCACCGACTTAATTAGCTAATCACACTAAGTTTCTTCAGACTCACTTTATCCAACAGCAAAAAGTTGCAGTAAATTCAAATACACTGTACCTGTTTCGTATTTCGCCTGTCGCTTGGCGAACGCCTTAGTGAATCCGTTATAATTTGTTTTTTCTTCATTTTTAAGATATCTTCTGTCCATCGTGGAGTTCCCTAGGCTCAGTCCAGCGACCTGATAAAAGCTGATGTACTCAGTCTTGAAAAACATTAATATTCAGATAATTCACTGGAATTCTTCAAACAGGCAGACAAAATACAAATGTAAAAATAGTACCCATGCAACCTAACCCGAAAAGCTTGTTGGATTTACTGACTGCCTTCTAAAATACTAGCTCCTTCAACAACCTAACCACTTTCAACAGGTGTGCGCTAACTCGCTTCTTATATCCCACTCGACTAAAGAATACCTTTCCTCCTCATATGGTGCCATCTGTGCCGTATAATTTAAGATAATTCCGTTAAAAAACTTAAAATTAACCCTATTTCTTGAGGGAGATAAAACACAGTGAAGTGAGACCACTGAAGCTGGGACCAATACAAGTTAGGGCCTTAATAATCAACTGCGGGTAATCAAGAGCCTGTAGGGTCACGCATAACAGTGAACTTCTTACACAAACCGGCTCATGCGCGCGCAGACAAGCAGATAGATGAACGAGGTTGATATAAAGTTTCTTCCGTTTTGCTTTATTTCCAATTAGAGTAGTTCTCCACCTACGTGAATCATCGCAGTTCTCGTTTTCCAACACCGACAGCAATTTTATGATCTATCTATAATTTGCCCTTAAAGAATATATTACCCTCCAGGTAGCAATAATTTTTTTATATGCTACTGACCGTTTAAAACCGTCACCCAAACAGCCTAGCAACTACACAAGGCCTGAGGACAGAATACACAAGAAGACGCGACAATGTTTTCTATTGTTCGTCTTGAACAGAGAAGACAATAACCCCTTCCTGTAATTTAATGATTTAACTTAGGGATCGCTCCTTCATTTATATTATAAGAAACTACGCATAATTACAGTTAATAATTACTATACTTATAGATATCTAAAATCCGTTTAACATTTTAAACAATTTATTTGATTGCTCTGGAAGTCTTTTTTTTTTTTAGTTCCTCGTATGAATCTTGTGGTGTTAAAACGCTCGTCAGGTGGTTCATATTGTAACAACTAGCTAATAAAATTAAACAGATTACACACCTTACAGTAAACACCGAGTCAGATTTGATGACAACAGTATAATCCCTGTTTAAAAAGTTTAAAAAATGTCTATTTTTTATTTTTTTAATACTTACATCAAATAAAGTTTATGGCTGTATGATAAGGACAAACTTAAATATAGTTACCTATAACACAAGCCGATATGTGTTCTGTCTTCGCTATACGATGATAATGCGATGTAAAATTACTACTCGAAAACGTATATGACACTGTATGTAGAAAGAATAACAATGGACTTTGACATTCCCCAAAGAATTACACACACTTCTCAAGAAGGATGGATTTTTCATATGTTATCCCATGGCAACGTTACCTCGCCTCAGCCGTAGATGGTCTGATTGCATATATATATTTTAGAGTAATCTGTTTGCTATGACTTCTTTCTTCTCCCAAGAAATTCGGGAGAGGACTTTTAAAAAACTTTATTTATTATTATGGGGTAAACCTCTGTTCGGTAAAAATACACTTACAAAACTCTGTTATTGGTCTGCTTCTGGAGTCCTGGGTCTTGGAAACTTTAGAGTAACGGTACAAGTGAGGATATAACATCTCAATATTCTTGTCCTGTTTCTGGAGTCTCAGGCCTTGGAAACTTTAGAGTTACGGGACAAGTGAGGATATAACATCTCAATATTCTTGTCCTGTTTCTGGAGTCTCAGGCCTTGGAAACTTTAGAGTAACGGGACAAGTGAGGATATAACATCTCAATATTCTTGTCCTGCTTCTGGAGTCTTAGGTCTTGATAACTTTAGGTTAAAGGAATATTTGAGGATTTAATATCGCATTATGACATAGTCTCAGAGCTTAATTATTAATGTTGCTTTCCAGCTAATGAAACAGCACATCTTATTACAGTGTATTAAACGGAAAACTGAATTGTGGTTTTATTAAACTAGCTCTTGGGTATTGCCTTTAGTTTCTTGGATACTGAACAGATAGATTTCCGAAATTTGATTACTTGTGTTACAGCATATAGCAAAGCCAACTGCGAGTGTATATCTGCTCTAAATAAGTGTGTGTATCTGCTATATTCGACGAAACCTACTTAAGGTAAGTCTTTCTAATACACTATTTGGATTTTTTTTTAACTGATCATAGTCTTAAGTTTTACTGGATTAACCATAGTTAAAAACATGACACTAACTGTGAAATAACTGTCGATACTATTTATTGCCAGGATCGGTTACAATAAATGTATGGTGTTTCTGCCTCTCTTATGGACCACACTCTCTGTGGAGAAGCTTCCGCCTTGATGTTTATAATACTCTAAATATAAATTAACCCTGGAGCATTTGCATCACGTGTTCATCTTCCGTGACATTTTTCTCTCGTGTATCCCTCTGAAAGTTTAGTGAACCAGAAACTATACTTCTCTTACAAAGAACCTAACATTTCCCCCGATCCTGGTGGTAAAGACTAAATACAACTTCTATGAATATATTATCGCAACTAGGTATTGTGTCTAATCACTCGAGTTTCAATATTACCTTCATTTAGGAAATTTTCAGCCCCGTTTCCTCGTGTATACATTTATGAATGCAATAAGATGTTTGACATATTTTTCAGTCGTGTATTTCAGTATCTACGAATATAACACATCTTGTTTGATTACTATCACAAGGAGTTTGTGTATTCAGTGAATAGATAATTTGTCCAGTCGCGTCTTTATATCTGTATGAATCAATACGATATCCTAGTTAAATACATATGGTAGTTGAAGAAGCATATGGGAAAAGATTCCTACCATTACGTAAGTAAAGGTAGAAATTCACTGCCTTCTGTGTATAGTTTTACTGTATGTGCTCAGAAGTTAAACATATTCACAGTCACGAACATTTGAAATTCAATTAATTACTGAAGGTTCAAGCTTTTAGTTCACAACATGTCGAATTATGGTTTTGTTGGTTATAAATTACTTTAAAAGAAAAAATAGAAACAAATTATTGTACTTCAACCGAAAGAGCGACAGAATTGAAACTATAATAAAATAACTAAATGTAAAATGACAAAAATACAAAAAACAAACTTTAATTTGTGTGTTTTTTTTTTGGTGTTGTTAATAATAATAAAGGGGATATCTGTAGAGCGAACATACGAGAACTCTGGCGTACACCTTTAAGGAGTCGCCTAAGGCGCATTTCATTGAGTTCTGAAAACGACACTAGAGGGAACCACTAAAGCAACTATTCAAAGTTGCCATCATCATTTTTTATTGCTATGTCCAACCCTGCCAACGGAATTGAATATTTCAGCACGTAAGATGTCTTGGTTCTCATCGTTTCCATCATGACCTCACTCCTGCTGATTACTAGTTATGAAGCTTCCGAAAGATCCGGTTCTATAGCCTTAATACAGCAACCATTCTTCAACTGCGACAAAGGTTTCGGGCGATTCCTGGGAATATTTTTTCTATGTAGCATCTCATAACATCATCAAGATGGATGTGGTAATATAAAACTATGGTGACAGCTACTAATGGCGTGGTCCCGATGTCTTCTCCGGAATAGTGCAAAAGTGCATTTTCCATTATTTCTAATTCATACTTAGGCAAAATACCTCGCCCGTATGTTACATGGTTCACCCCACAGACCGGTGCAGATGGCCATGATGACTTTATAAACATCCTGAAATTTGTATATTAATTTTATGTTGTTACGTTACTTTCATATCATAAATTTTCGAAAAAGCAACAAAACGTTTTATTTTCACTGGGCTGAAGTTGTAGCCTGTTTTATTCATTGAATACAAGTAATAAAGCAAGTACATTGATACTAGATTTCTACTTATAACCTGTGGAACATGCGCATCCTGAAATTCAAAATGGAGAGAGATGGAATGTAACAAAATCAATCTGTCGAAAAGAGCCGCTTCTGCACGTGCGAACCACATTTCTGACAATATAAGAAATTCTGTTCCATTCCTCAGTCATTAAAAAAAACAAGCTCTTTGACGTCATATGGTGGTTTAAAGTGTTGATGTACACGACGATCAAGAAGACCCCAGCAATTTTTTATGGGATTTCCACGAGAAATGTTTCCTGGCTAATTTATGACCTCTAATGGTTTCTTATTCAAGGTATAGGCTATTGCAATCTCAGCAGTATTAATTGGTATTATCCTGCCTCAGGTCAAAGTCTCATTTAATTGCCCCCACAAAACGTCTTACAGTTGTGTCCAATAACACGTCACTATATCATCAAGCAATAAACCCGCTCCCTATAACACTTGCGCGTATACCATAGTGATGTATCTCTACACCATAACTAACCCATCACTAAATGGTTATATTCATCGATGTTGCACGTAATGCACTCCTGACCTTCCAGAAACGAATGGGGGGGGGGGGGGGTCATAAAACATTCACTCATCTATGAAGATTAAAAACAACTAATGGCTTTACAGCTAGTTCTGATTATCTCCAGAAAATTCCAAACTAGATTTAAAGAAGCAGAACTTACTAGATAATCACTAGCATTCATTCCAATTGCTGTCTTGAAGAAGTTTGGTATTTCTAATAACTGCCATTAGGACGCATATTTGGCATCCCAGGCTGTCTAGTAGTACAAAAAGATTATTTGATGGTGTGAACACATCCTCCACACCACAAACCTAAGTAAACATCACCATAAACTGCAACTTGCTTTTGTTTTCTCCAGTTTCAACATTTAAGAAGCTCTAACGACTTGTCAAAACGTTATGCTCGCATTGTAATACTTGTACGAAAACCAAAACTGAAGCAACTAATCATCTCTCAAGACGAAATGGGTGGCGCTGTCTCTCCAGAACGCGTAGCACGTGTAAAATATTCTTAAACAATTAGGCGTTCTTATGATGAAACAAATGAAAGGAACACTTAGCTAATGTTATATCGATTTCCAGAATTGCGTCGGGTGTAATTTTCCAAACGATATTAAATATTTGCTTTTTTGGCGTTTAGTGCGTACAAAAATATAATATCCCTCGGTGGCCCAGTGGTATGTTCAAGAGCTTACGATGCTAAAAATCTGGCTTAGATACCTACGGAGTACAGTGCCCATTGTGTAACTTTGGGCTTAACAACACACACACACAAACGGTATTTTCAAGTAAAATTCATTAGCTGGCTCAGTTTAATAACACTATTCAAGTACACTAGAAATAGGTTTGAGTAAACGTTGAACAAGTTTAAAGAGAAATTTGGTTTGATCCAGGGCCGAGCATGCGCTAATGGTTATGGTGTCGGGGTGCCGATCTGTAGGTTTAATGTTCGCATCCCGTTACTGTAAAATCGCGTTCCGCCCTTTGAGGCCGTAGATGGCGTTATGAGGGTGACGATCAAACCCCACTATTCTGTCAGACAAGAGTAGCCCAAGTGATTGGTACTGTTGACCAGCTGCATTCCCTGCAGTCTATCGGTTCACATTTAGAAAATATTAGTACAATCACCTTCGTGTAATTTTACGCGAATATCTCAAAACAAACAAAATTATTACACCCAAGATCTGAAGTTCATGGCTAACCTTAGCGATCGTTTCTAAATTCTTTCTTGAAAGACCAGAAATATCTTGAAGAAGCCTTAACTTCATGTTCAATTGGCACTAAAGTTGAATTAGCAAGACTTTTAATACTTGTTTGTTATCGCCTCAACGAACAGCAATGTAATTTTCAAGGTTCGCTTCCGCCAAGGTTCTTTTAATCTATTCTTTAAAAATCACCACAGAAGTACCAGAAGTATTTACACGTACTTGGATGGCTCTCGAGTGGATCATTGTTCTTCTTTGTAAGAAAGAATGGATACATTGTTCACACTGCAGTTCATTCACATTTTGTACTTACAGAACTGTGGCCTCTAGTATACAGACAGTATAGCAAACAGAACTACTGAAATCGAAAACGAGTTGAAAGTTTTAACGACTACATTAAGACGATTACGTTCCTAGATTCGAATCCATTAAGTCGTAATTGTTTGTTTACCTGCCATTCCGTGCTTTTTTTCTCGATTTCTTTGTTTATGAACATTTTATATATGCTTTTAATAGTTGTCGAAACAAGTCTGTTATTTGGCAACACTGACATACTTGATTATATTCTATAAAACATTTAAAAATTACAATTACATATCGGCGGAGAATAATTTATATAGTATAATTTATCAAACATTAGTCTGTTTTTTTTGAAAACGTAAACATTCTCTTATCTGTACAGGGACTGATCATTAAAAGAGCGAATTTCATGTATAAAAAACTAGCATGTCACGTTTAGAATCTTTATTTAGTGTTTTTACAGCGATTTCCCGATCGTACAACAATGAAATGCTACCACGGGTAGAATTATGGCGAGACAATACGTCATATCATTTTCCGAAAAAGGATATTCTTATACCAAAGTTACCAAAACACACCACACCGAAGAGAACTATCTATAATGCAGTGAACAGCATCGACAACCTATGCTACATCACACCACATAGTGGACTGCCGTTACCAAAAATCTTGTTCCTGTAAAGAAGCATAACTCACGAGGATAGAAACTGTTCGCAAATATATCGGTGAAAAAACTCCGAAACAGCATATGAAAACAGTGAAAAGGCAGAAGTTTGTTACAACACTGGACGAGACCGGGGTGTACCTTAACAATTACGACGAAAAACGGTCGATCTAGAGTGATATGAAGTTTCTAACATCGTAGCAAAATGCAGATTTATCGCTGACTTTTAGGGTTGTTTTCGGTTTCTCCCATAATGGAAACGTTACTATTAGGAGAGTATTGACACCAATTTTGTGGGATGAATAGACAGATAGATACATAAATATTATGTATATGTGGTCTATGATTTAGTATAGAAAACAGTAACAACAACAAAAATCATTGAGACTTAGGAGAAAATATTGAATTTATTGTTCCTAACGCTTTTACGGTGGTTTTAATGTTGTTTATATCTTCGACGCATCAGGTAATAC
>NW_013670784.1:28849-39773 GCF_000517525.1 Limulus polyphemus | reverse complement strand
AGGACTCTTGCCACTTTATTTCTAGAGGTTTCGTGGACAAGAACACAACGTTGTTCCAGGAAGATGGAGCACCGTGTTACACTGCTAGAAACACCCAAAGTGACAGATATTAATTAAATTATAAATATATCAATTTATGTGAATATGACTGAAAATTTTCATTTTTTTTCTGAAAAGGTAGTGTCTATTTACTTGTGACCACGCTGTGTACCTATATCGTTCGTATAAACTGTAATTCTAAATGTTTTCACTTCAAGATGAATAGAAAAACTCGAATCCTTTCTCTTTTTAATCAAACTGCTCTACATTTACCAAGCTATTCTTTATTTAAGCGGTTTCGTAGCATCACAGGTTACTCTTTAGCATAAAAAATACAAAAGGCAGAAACGAACTAAACACTTTTATGAAAAGTAATAAATTTAAGTTTGAAACTTAAATAAAATATACAAAAATGTTCAATCTCAGTTTTCAATTCTCCATTTTTTTTTAGATTTAAAAACACTCAGGTTACAAAATAAATCATCCTATTACTAATGTTTAAAATTAAAACCTCATTAAAAAGTCTAGAAATTAAAATATTTTTAGCGTGAACAATAAAATTATCATAAACTCAGCTTGTTATGTTACTAAACCAATTATATAAAGAATTGTTTGGCAAAAAAGAAAGGATTCGAGTTTTCTTGTGCATATTCATTTTGAAGTGAAACTACATTGAATTATGGTTTATATACATATACTTATCGAAGTGGCCGAGAGTGTTTACAGCAGCAAAGAATTGTTATTATGAGAAGAAACTGCTACAAAGGATTATGAAAATATATTGTCGTTATTGTGCCCCAGCTGATAAGAAAGTGTAGATTTATGTTTCGGCATCTGGACTTTTACTGTCACGTGAGCTACGTTGAAACAAGTTTTCCGGAGCATCTATATCCGTACTCTACCCTATTGCCACGTTCACCTACGTACATAAACCAGTGTTTCGGTCCCATTGTAGGGTTAATAAAAGTTTTTGTTCCGAAGATACTTACCATGCTCATTGAATTGCTTAGGTTGTTAACAAACATTTTTAAAACCCAAGGGATCAGCAGCGCCAGTAAATATTTTACTGTCTACATAAGGATTTTATTGTAAGCCTTCGAATAAAATTGATAGCTATTCATTCCCTTTGACTTCTATCAAACGCAGCACGTGTTTATATTCTACCTTTGGAACTGAAAGATCAGACTCGCGACTTTCTTTTCCAGAGAAAAGTGAAGGGGAACATATTTATGTGTCGAAAATGGCTGATTACGTCATTATGATTTACTTATTCAAGTTGGCCTTGAGCTTTCTACACAATTATTGGTGATTACAGTACCGGAATGAATAATTTGGGGGCCCTATATGGAATATTTGCTTCTCCTTCATTAAGTTAGACAAACATACGATACACAAACCCTGTAGAATATCAGAACAACTCATATATTACTCATATAGATTTTGACTCCTATATTATTATTAACAAAACACTTAAATCTTTCTTAGCATAAAACACAATCACATCTCGTCAAAATCTTTGCCCTCTACCTATATTATTATTATTAACAAAACACTTAAATCTTTCTCAGCATAAAACACAATCACATCTGAGAGGGCAAAGGTTTTGTCTTCTTACATTAGTAATTTAATGTCAAATATAATTAATTGAAACCCCTTGTACCCTGCCCCGTTAAACTAATAGATAGGCTAAGGATGCATTGTGGTCATTTTAATACATTGATAAATGACTTTTATGTATACTGTTAATTTAGGACAGTTGTGATTGTCACATACACCTATTTCTGATATATCACTGGGTATTGTTTTTCAGTTGGTCGAGGGTACTGTGCAAGTGCAACGAATGCACATTAGTTAACCGGGCGTGGCTGATAGTATATGTGCACAACGATAAATAATAAGTTGTAATAACCATTCTGTACGACGTTTAGCAAACAAGCAGATTATAAGATACATACTGCTCTTCATTATCATTGAATTTAGTAGTAATACAACTAATGCAAACACTTAAAAACTACAGAAGGACTATATGACGTAAACAAGTCTAGGTGGTGGTTCAACACCTCAACACTCTGGCAATATCCTGTTATTAATTCTGTACCAAAAATTAGTATTTTGTTTATGTATAAAATCATTTAAACAAGTTACCATCTAGTGAGTTAATGAGAAAACACAGACAGACAGATAGATGTCAAATTATTCGGTTTTTGTGCAGTGTTGTTTCAAATGGAACTAAATATAATTTAAAGTAGATACAGAAAAGAAAAATTAAAAATCACAAATTGAGAAATTAATAACTCAACGCAAAAACAGTTAAGATTGGAAAATAAATTAGATTTTTTTATATGTGTGTGTTTTTCTTGTAGCAAAGCCACATTGTGCTATCTGCTGTGACCACCGAGAAGAATCGAACCCCTAACTTTAGCGTTCTAAATCGGTAGACTTACCGCTATTCCAGCGGGGACTTTTTTAATTAATTCATTTACAAATGCGTGTATTTTTTCAATTGACTAATCATAAGTACATCAATCGCTATCACTTGTTCGTTGTTTGTACACTCGTACACAAAGTTTATAAAGAAAGCTTAATGGAAAACACATTCATGGAACGTTTATAGTATACTGTGACGCAGTTCGGTTTAAATAGATGCGATGTAGCTATAAAAGTCCAAATCAATTTTTAAAATACCTACAAAAAAAAAAGAAACTCCGACTTAAAGTAAGTTGACACAATAATTCAAGGACTGACCAGTTTTGGAAACATTATTACAGATAGAGTTTTAGATTTGTTAGGTTTGTTTGCTTGTTATGAATTTCGCGCAAATCTACACGAGGGCTATCAGTGCTAGCCGTCCCTAATTCAGCAGTGAAAGACTAGACGAAAAGCAGCTAGTCATCACTACCCACCGTCAACTCTTGGGTTACTTATTTACCAATGAATAGTGCGACTGAGCTTCACATTATAACGTCCCCGCGGCTGAAAGGACGAGTATGTTTGGTGGGACAGTTTTTATATATAAACCTAATCTTAAATTTCAACGTCACGAGAAAATACGCCGGATTCTTTCGAAACTACCTGGACTTTAACCCATTTAGTGTTATTACAGATGTTTAATATACAATATAAACTGATTAAAAACTTAGCAAATAATAGTATAAAGCGGAAATAATAACCGAACACTCCAAATGCAATTGCCGTTGCTTTAAGTAAATGATAAAACATCTTTAATTTGTACAAATCCCCTCTTCCTCAATGAACCCTAGGCTCATATTTCAAATGAGTTGAACAGGCGAATAAATATATATATATATATACAGATTAACGAAAGCGACATAAAATTTATATAACTAATTTATTACGAACACAGTGTACTGTCCTTGTAAACGTGCTTGTTAATGGAACATGCACATCTTACACACACGTAGTCATAAATCCAATTAGTTAGATGCTTGCATTATTAACAATTTCATTTTGTTGGAAAAATAAAATAATTATGCTAACAAGCAAGCAAGTAAGTAAAGGTCGTCACACTTTCTCTAACTCGCATGATTAAAAAAAAAGGTTCTAAAGATAACACCAGTCGATTGTAGTCTGAATGTCTCCAGGACATTTATATAAAAAATTACAACAGTTATACTGAGCATGATAAATCCATCACGACTTAATAAATGGTTGTCTGAGACCATTATATACACACTTCTAATTATTGAAAAGTTACATTGAAACAACTAGAATTTTAAAGTAGCGCTTTCTATTAGCTAAAAGAAAAGATAGGCGGCTGATACAAAAATAACCCTTGGAAACAGCTTTTCAATTTCTACAGCTAGTCAACATCACTCATGGTCAACACTTGGGCTACGAATAGTGGGATTTTACCGTCATTCCTATAACATGCCCATAGCCTTCACAGTAAGGAACTTTTTTGTTTGTTTCGGCAAATGAAACATCAATCCTCGGATTTTCGGTAAAGATTATGATAACTGTTAAATAAACCCAGCTATCAGTACCACATAAATCCGTTTAATTTTGATATTTCCAAAGCATATGATCCTGTTTTCTTATATCAGACAAAGAAATCTTATTAAAGGCAACTGATGTAATTATAGTATGGTATATTAATATTAAGATTGACTAGTTTATATAAAGAAACGTAATATTAATTTAATTAACGGTGTGTTTGACCCTGCGATATTCTTGTGTAAAAATTTTCCATACTCACTCTTCCGTGGTCCCAGCGAACCCCATCACAAAAAATTAATTTGTTTGTTTTTTGAATTTCACGCAAAGCTTACACCGAAAAGCTAGCCGTCCCTAATTTAGCAATGTAAGACAGCTAGTCATCACAACCCACCGCCAACTCTTGGGCAACTCTTTACATTGAATTGACTGTCACATTATAATGCCCCCATGGCTAAAAGGGCGAACATGTTTGGTGTGACGGGAATTCGAAACCGCGACCCACAGATCGGGAGTCGAGCACCCTAACCATTTGGTCATGCAGGGCCAAACATATTTCAGTAATAATGACATATTTTTTTTTGAAAAAAAAAAAGCTAACACTTTCTTACCACCTTAACTAAGTGTAATAATTTAACACAAACTAGCCAAATACTAAAATTAGCGAGAAAAACAAACATGTACGTGCTTCCATCTGTCGGCGCCGATGTTTACAAAATATTTGGGGTCCGTGTAGACCAGTGAAGACTAACGCAAAGTTGGTAATGTTTGTTTCATATGATAGGCCAAGGAGGGTTAAATTAGATTTTAGGGTTGTAATAACAGATATTCGGTTACTATAGGTTATCAATGCGGTTTAAATATATTCGATGTAGTTATAAAAAGCGAAACAAATATTAAAAATATCTTTTAAAAGAATCAGACTTAAGGGGAGTTGTGATAATAGTTCAAAAATTGACCCATCTTTTAAACATTTTTATTATAAAATATCGTTTGTATTCAAGTCTATCAATTCAGTCTTAAATTTCAATTACTATTCGTCATATCATCATCAATCACCATTATCCCTCAATTACTTGCATGTTCAAAGTTCATAGATGTTGAACTTGCAACCTGTGCAACCGCTGTGGATGCGACCACGATGGACTTTTTGACAGCCCTTATTGGGGCAAATTCATTTATCAAGCCACTCCACATATGATAAAGGTTAAGTAGTGACACTCCTAATATCTATTAGCCCGAAGGTCCGTTGGTACGAAAGTCTAGTAGGATTTTATGAAGGTCAGTTTCATTTCCGTGTTGACTTGTAATTATTTTCATTTCTATATCATTTCGATCTTTCCAATGACAGAAACTGAACAGCCAAAGTGTTAAACACGTGTTGTTTTTTTCTACCTAGAATCAGGCCATAACTAGGCATTGACCAGGGGATTATTTTTAGTATATCAAATGTGGTTCCAGACTTTTCCAAAATCCAAACCAAAGGCGCCTCGGAGGCAAGGATCAGAGTCTAACAGATCTTCAGCAGCAAGCTCCAAGCCCCATTAACCGTGACTGGAACTTTTCTTCTCTTCGACATTTCATCAATCACCATTATTCTCTTGATTACCTGCAGGGTTCCGAGATGTTTAACTTGTAACCTGTATAGTCTCTGTGGATGCGATCACAATGGACTTTTAGACAGCCTTTATTGAAGCAAATCCATTTATCAAACCCAAATATGTTGTAACGGCACTCAAAAATAGGTTTGGTGCTGACAAAAGTAGTCAACGCTAGAAACCGGGTTTCGATACCCGTGGTGGGCAGAGCACAGATAGCCCTTCTGTAGCTTTGTGCATAATTAAAAACAAACAAAAAACAAAACAAAAGTAGTAGGCTTCTGCCAGATCAGAAGATCAAAAACAAGGTCTCCAACAGACAATGAAGAAAGGTCGCATAATTTGAGCTGAAAATAACAAATAAGATATATTCAATCCGTATGTGTGTGTGTGTATATATTTATGTGTGTGTGTGTGTATATATGTGTGACCGTTGCTGGTAAAAAGGTGTGTCTTCTCCGACATCCTCTGTCTCTGACTGCTTATAACTCACGGCTAACATACGTTACCATCATATGGGTTGTATATTTGGATACAATACATTCGAGTGTTCCCCTTCAAGAAATAATTACTGGAATTTCGTGTTCCTTGCTCTCTCTCATCCAAAACACTACATCATCTTAGGTTTAGGATGAGATTCTGTGTTAAAACAATTATCAGGTAGTTGACAGAAAAGCTATTTGGTAGGCCTAAGTATTTTTGTTTTATAATCTTGTGAAATTATACTAATATCAGTAGGTTACATTAAGCTTGTCTTTCGTCATTTATTGAGGGCACACTATAGCGTTCATTTTCTCATTCAGATTTCTCACTCCATATATGTTAAATGTTTCGTAGCGACAGTCCGAATGTCTATTCGTCCGAAGGTCCAGTAGGATTTTATGAAAGGCAGTTTCATTTCCATATTGACTTGTAATTGTTCAGTAGAAACAGTTCTAACTCGTAATTATTTTGATTTCTATATTATTTCGATCTTCTGGATGACAGAAATGTCAAAGTGCATTAATATAGTTATACACATGTCGTTGTTTCCCTGGCCAGAACTAGACATTGAGTAGAATGTTTCAGGGATGTCAGAGTATCAAGTATGGTTCCAGACTTTTCAATAAAGCACGTAAACAAGAACTTGCGTTTAAAAAATTTGGACACCTTCCAACAAAAATCCGACAAGGGAACCCTTTTTCAATAAACGGTCCCATAACGCTAATCCAAAAGTCCATTAATACGCATAACCAAAGACAGAATTAAAAGCAATACAAGCATGTTACGCTTTGGAGAATGGGAGGCGTTTCGGCTCGCATACTCAGTCAGTTTCGTATACAGCTAACTACCTTCGGACTATATGGTCGTCCCACGGTTCAGTACTTAAAGTTAATGAGTTTAAAGTTTAAGAAACACTGAACCCGTCCAGAAAAGACCAAAATTATTTCGTCTCTCTAGAAAATTATTACAGCCAGTTGTAGACACCGGTCAAAACCACTATAATTTGAGTATTTACCTGGAATTATAATATGATTTGTTGCATTATTCTTATTGCATCCTACTCAGCCTGTAATCTGCTTACCTCTTTCAAAGCTTTCAAATTTGCTTAAATATTTACTTGTATGTCCCATAATTTCCTATGTCCTGTTAAGCTAATGAAAGTGTTTGAATAAACATATGAATTATTCAGTAGGCGAATATTCAAGTAATCAGCCCAAAGACTCAGCCATAGGTTCTGAATTTGACCGAAACATTACGAGCTGCTATGCCTAAAAGATAATATCCTTCATGTGCAGTTTTTAACAGGCGATTAAATAATATGACTCGTAGTAAAGATCCTTTTGTAATGTTTGATACTCTGTGAATACCAGTAGCGTAAGTATGGTCCTGCAACTACGGAGATCCCGAGCAAAAAGGAGGCCCAAATCGTAACTACAATTACAGGGAAATAAATGTAGGGAACCCAGTGGCCCATCTTTCGTGGTTACGCCACTTGAGAATACTAAACTATTCCACAAGTGCCTTATAAGTTGTTATGTGCACAGAAACTCTTCACGATTTCACACACGGCTAAAAGTAACTTTTCCTCGAAACTCTTCCTTATATAAGACAAACAATTTCCTTACCACAGA
Source organism: Limulus polyphemus (assembly GCF_000517525.1). NCBI lineage: Eukaryota > Metazoa > Arthropoda > Merostomata > Xiphosura > Limulidae > Limulus > Limulus polyphemus. The sequence continues at coordinate 32,068 of NW_013670784.1, read as the reverse complement.
AACTTAAAACAGCGATTATTTCAAAACATTATTAGTGTTAAGAATGATTGAACTGTTTTTTGGGGCTTCTAACAACCCTTCGCCCCAACCACCCTACCCCCACCCAGGTGGCTCGGCTGGAAGCTAGCGGACTAAAAATCCGGGTTCGATACACACGATTGGTACAGTGCAGACCTCTGCACCTTCAGCATGGCGCCCTCTTATGGATTTGTTTTAATGTATGACTAATGGTGATCAGTATTCTGTTGAGGGTCCGTGGAAGAATATTTCTGTTAAAGAGCATTTTTCATATATTTTGGTAATTTACTACAAACACCATCTAGTGATCTAGACCGAAGCCATATTTAATAAATGATATAAATACAATTATTCGCATGAATGGCGACTGATAAAACAGAAAAAAATTGTCCTTGGTTTACAAAAAAAGAATAATTATTTCTATATAATTTTGTATACATGTTGTATTCGTAATACTCATACTACCAAGAATAGAAGAAAAAAAAAGAAATAGTAGTTAGCTAGAGTGAAAACACAAATAAACTAATTTCGGTCACGTCTTCAAACAGGTGAGTGTCTTTTAACCCATGGCTGACGCTAGCCGTTCATTAATCTAGCTTTAAATGTACTTTAGATTTGGCTTCATTTTATGTCTCATTGTCCCGCCCACCCCCCATTTAAGAAAAGCTGGTGCCGGGATTTTTTAACTTCTAGTTCTATTAACACTTTGACTTCTAATCAACAATTTATATCCAGTTTTCTGTAAAAATGTGATAGTTTTCTTCAGAAATATAACACTAAAACTCATTCTGATTCCATGACGACGTCAAGGGGAGAACACGTATGGAATAGACAAACTTACCACATCAGAAGAATTTACGCGTCATAAGTAAATCTAATAAGATTAGTACAGTAATGCTTTAGTAAAAATCTCACTAATCTACTTAATCTAGACGTGACCATGTGACACAACGTCTAAAACCCATCAAAAGCTGTTTATCGACCCACCACATCTATGCTGTTCTAATCTTGTTTCGTTCACTAGTCACGAAAGATGCGACGAATCCCACTAGGACTAACTAAGCAAAGGTAGTAGTATACTGACAGATGTTTCTACAACGGTAATCTATAACCAATCATGAGAAAGAAACGGTGGAATCATCCCACAGCAACGGTTTTATTTTCTGTCTAAACACTTATCAATACAGAGCAGCTGCTCAGACATGATCACCTTTTGTGCAATTACTAACTTTACCTTTGACAAATCACCAGTTTTATTTTGTTTTGAATTGTGTGCACGCATAATTTCTTTTATTACAAGGGATCATAATATCATTACTTGTAATGCCTGTTTGTTTGTTTTAGAATGTTTAGCATAGTCCACAAGAACTATCTGTGTATTGTGTATAGCCGGCACTATCATTTTGATAGACTAGGTGTAAAGCAGCTAGTCAACAGCACCCACCGCCAACTCTTGGGCTACTCTTTTCCAACCGCATAGAGGGATTTGATTGCCACTTTTTATAGCGCACGTATGGCTCCTAACTGCAAAGCAAGTTTTTGAGGCAACGGATCCCCCTTCCCAAGTGGCACAGCGGTATGTCTGCGGACTTACAACGCTAGAAACTGGGTTTCGATACCCGTGGTGGGCAGAGCACAGATAGCCCTTTGTGTAGTAGCTTTGTGCTTAACTTCAAACAGACAGGCAATGGGTCGCGAGCCATGGCCTCTCGTATTCGTGGTAGGAGCACATCCGGCCCAACTTGCAGTGCAGTAACTTATAAGTATTCATTTTAAAAATTGTCGAAGTAAATTTTGTCTTTAAATGCAGAAAAAAAAGAGGTGTGCTTCATAAAAAACAGGTTTATAGAAGTAATATATATCTTTATATTCTTAACTTTCTGTCCTTTTGTCGCGAAATAGAAACATTTTTTACGACATTTCAAAAATAAATTATTAAAGTAACCTTATCCGACTGAAGTTCAAACGGTGCAGGTTAATCACGACATACTATATGGAATCCCTGACATGTACATTAGATTTCAAAAGTTCACAATCAAGGTTAAAATAACTATAAATATTTCACAAAATCTTACAGAAAGTAATATATGAAAGAAAATATACTGAAAACAATAGCCAACAAACTAGTTCCACAAGCTAAATGCAGAAAATATCTAACTAAATAGCGTGACGACACACACTACGGGGTGGAGTCGACTATTCTTTGTGTAGGTAATGCAGCCTTTTAATGACATGTAATAAAACTGAAATGTGTAAAACGAAGGCTTTCGGAGAGGAGAAGATCGTTTTAATTTTCTCTCTGTAAGTTAGTATTCGTATGTAATGATCAAACTGTATCTTCAGCAATGGCCGTGATTAAAGTCATTGTGTCTAATTATAGTCATAACTTAGAGCTTCCTTTCATAAGCAATGATTAGAAGCTTAAGGTAGTTGACTTTCCCCCCTAAATGTGTATTACTTTAAAGGAAAGTGAGACCAACAGTTCTTAACAAATGATGTTTTTCTTCAGACACACACTGACAAATAACGAAAAAGTGTCAGTAGTGGTAGGGTGCACAAAGTTAACAATGTTAAAGTTCTATACATCTCTAATGTTAGTCTTACAAATTTATCACTTAGAAAAGGTTAATCTTATTGTTCCATCAGGAAACCAAATCACGTACAAATAGAACAACATGTAAATGATTTTATTAAACGAATCAGAGTCAAAGAGTTTTAAAACGACAAGAGCAAACCCAAAATGGTAACTGGATACATTGTGTAATCAAGTAAAAAAAAAAACTACAATATTTTTCGGAATATAAGACGCACCCTTATTTTGAAGACAAAGTTTTGGGGGGAAAAAAAGCTACAGTCGCATTTGAAAGATTTTTATTGAACAAAAATTCAGTTTGATACTTTGAAAATGAGTATATATTGTTCTAAACACAAAAGAGCTCAAAACATCAAAATAATAAAATATCGTAATTCCAAAAAAGGTTTACTTTTATTTAGTTTGGTTCAAACCTACAAAATCTTCATTGCTTTCACTGTAATTTAGTTTTTATTATTTAGGGAGCATTATAAATAGTTATGTTTTTAAAAGAAAAAAAACTACTGTTGTTATAAATAACACATTCAATTGAACTAAACTATGCATGCCTATTTAAATTTATTTACACATGGCTTGTGTATATCGTATATATATATTATTCATACCTT
>NW_013670784.1:26060-28343 GCF_000517525.1 Limulus polyphemus | reverse complement strand
GATACCTTTGATTTCAACTCATTATAAACATTGTAATAATACTGAGAACATTTCACGTAATCTGTGTCTCAAAGATATAATATTTTTTTTAAAAACTTAGATAAAGAGTACACGACAATTTTAATCAGTGTTCGAAATTAGCAAAATTTCTAATATATATATATATGTGTGTGTGTGTATGTGTGTGTGTGTGTGTGTGTGTGTGTAGCATTAAACAAAACTCTGAAAACATAAATTTTTGATTATATCACTCTTTAAACGTACATTATTTTTGTATTAATCGAGATAAACACAAAATAAAAATAATGTAACTTGAGATTACTATTTTAATACTGCCCAAAAGGCAAGATATTTCTCCACTGACATTTTAATATTGTCACACTGCGATCTAACCATTCACATGTTCCATGATTAATTTTCTTTCCGATTAAATGACGTGAATTTCGGACCCTGGTTGTCAAATAATAGAATGGTTATGAAACATTTAATACAACTTACATGAAACATGAGAACAAAGATGTGTAAAGATATATTACGAAACATCAAATTATCTAACTGGAAAAAAAACAGCAAATCGGAAATACATTATTTAGATCATTTTAATCTGATTACAATAACATTTTATATTTTACCGTAAATATATAAATGTCAGAATGATGTTAACTCTTGATATACTTTAAATAATGATTACATACACTTTGCTGAACTTTATTGCTGCCAATGTGTTACAGACCTACTGTTACAGGACATTAATGTTCTACTCACCGTATTAGTTCTTTCGTGGATAAACTGTTAAAATCATTTATTTTTAGAATTAAGAATTATGCGAGAGATGATTTTGACTAAATATCTAAATTGCCTAGTGAAACTGGTTAACACCAGTTTAATTACTTTAGATGTAGTAACTTCATATACTAATAATGAACATGAACCCGATATTAAAGCTATAGATTATTTTTGTAAACGTTATTCAGAAATGCTCTAATCCAGAATTACTAACGATTGATTAATAATTATTTTACCTATAATAATTATTTCTTCCACCAGATAAAGGAACCGCCATGGGTACAAAAATGGCACCTACCTATGCTATTTTACTAATGGACTTCTCAAGAAGAGAAGACGAATGTCGTTGTTGATCAAAGAATATTAATGACGTCAGATGTTAGCTCTTCTTTGATGTCTCATTGATCCAGATACACTGACGATTGTTTTATGATTTGGAATGAAGATCTAAACTGGTTTAAATTTAGCAAAGTTTTAAATTATCTAAATCCTAACGTTAGATTTACTGTTGATAAGACTGATAAAACTATACATTTATTGGATAGTTTGATTGAAACATTTGGCAATGAGTCTTTAGAAACTGATATTTTTTATAAACTGACCAATTCCCATGCTTATTTAGATTTTAGAAGTAACCATCCTAGACACGTCAAAAGAAATATCCCATATACGTTACCAAAGAGAACTGTTGACAGTAAAGAAAAATACAATAACATTAAAGGGACTGACAATTGTATATTTCGCGCCAAATTACATAGCCAAGAAACTAATAATTAGTCAGAAGTGTTACCAGTTGTTACTATGTGCACCCCATGGTTATATGTGAACATTAAAGAGCGTTATACTTTGATTGCTTCCTGTACATCTAACGCTATAAGAAAAATTGTAAGTAATGTTAATATTATTGTAGCTTATAGACAACCTAAAAACTTGAACGTTTACTGTTATAAACAAAATACTGAAAACAGACAAGAGGATATTACTCAGTGTAAAAATTTAAGAAGTTAACTCTGTAATCTAAGTTACTGTACCACAAGTACAACCATTATCTACTTATTTTATTTATTTAAAGTTAAGCATAAAGCTACACGATTGGCTATCTGTGCTCTGCCCACCACGGGTATCGAAACCCGGTTTCTAGCGTTGTAAGTCCACTGACATACCGCTGTGCCACTGGGTGGCACTATTATCTATGTTCTGTATTTCTATGTTGAAATGTACAATATGTGGTGAAAGTTACGTTGGCCAAACAGTAAATTTAAGATTTACAATGAATCAACACAAGTTTCATGATAGAAAGCCAAGTCAGAAGCTGATAAATAAATATATATATATATATATATATATATATATATATATTATAATTGTATCTTAAAACACCCGATGACCTATTACAAGAATCTTTACTTTATTTCAGTTTGGTTTAGTGATAACTCAACAACCAAAAGAAGAGTATTATTAGTATAGAAAGGTTAATTAACTTAAAACGTTAAGGAA
>NW_013670784.1:24755-26016 GCF_000517525.1 Limulus polyphemus | reverse complement strand
ATAATTGTATCTTAAAACACCCATGACCTATTACAAGAATCTTTCTTTTATTTTCCATTTTGGTTTTGTGATAATCAACAACAAAAAAATAGATTATTTGATGAAAGGTAATTTATAAAAACGTTTGGAAAGACCTTGATTCTTATTTAAATAACTTGTGTCTTTTAAGTTTTTAACAGTATTTTATTATTTACAAGTTTTAATTGTTTATGGAATTTAAATAATATATAATCATTATTAATAACTGACGTTTTTGTGAATATGTATGTGTTTATATGTATGTATTGTGACGAGTTTATTATTATATATTTATTTTAATATCAACGTTTGTTTAGATTAAGTTTATATTTAAAACACACATAGGTTATAGTGTTAAATATGTATTGCGAAACTCCCGCCTATTCTCGAAAGTTGTAGAAGATTCTCAAGAGTGAGAATCAACAATATATGATTGTACGTAAATGCTTAAATTTGTATTGTTACGTAATCTGAATTTTCTAGAAAGCCTCTACACGCCTATAAATATAATCAACGCAACGCGCCAAAAGAGAGTATCTATTATAGTTTGTTAGAGTCAGTGTGCTATAAACTTTGTAAACTATAACTGTGATTGTTATAACGTTTATCAATCGGAAAACTTTAAATGTTTGACCAGGAGCATTTACAAAGTTCGAACATTACAACTCATTTAACTTCCGTAGATTCTCATCGAACATTAGTATTTTATTTTTACGAAAACATTACATAACGTGACGGTGGAAAACCCGGTGTGTGTGGCTGATAAATAACGAAAGACAAAGCTAGCTAACTTACCGTTAAGTGAATTATACCTACGTCAACTCGCTTATCGTGAACTCTCGATAAGATATCGAAGAAGTTCTAGACTAAAAGGAAGACTTTATATTGCTTGTAAGTTTGTGAAACTTTTGTCTATAAATCATTGTCTATAATAACTATTTGTAATAACTGTTATTGTAAATTGTATTGTCATGTGTATATCAAAACGTATTTGCATGAAAGAAAACTGTGTGTATCAATCTTCTTGGCAAATATCATAAACTGACTATATATCGGCATAAATTTAAATACTAAATCCAAATTACAATTTAACTACTAAATTTAAGTTTTCAGATAACTCAATTTCAGACCATTTGAAATTCTAATACGTAACAGAATGTGTATATATATATATATATATATATATATATATTACTACTTTAGTAAGTAATTAACTTAGTTATTTATTGTTATTATTAGTTAA
>NW_013670784.1:21792-24669 GCF_000517525.1 Limulus polyphemus | reverse complement strand
GTATTCTTATTTATCAGAACTGTTGTACACTGCTGTTTCTCTCTTTTAGTTTTTCGTCGCAAAAGACACTACCAAGCCTACAAAAATACCAGAATATAAAAAAAAACAACACATCTATATACATATATATATATATATCATACCTGCGCGCTCGTGTGTGTGTGTGGACTGAGTCATGTAAACTCAAAGACAAGCAGATAGATAGATAGATATAAACATTAAAGTAGTTAATAGAAGTGTACATTGTCAAATACATGAATATATATATATATATACACACACACACAAGTTCAATAGAGAGACTAACGGCGAGTGGATGATGCATCTTAAGTCTGCTAGCGTCATATTACGTTATATTTCAGTTCAAACTTATCAATCAGGATGCACTGAATAAAAGTATGTAAAGCACGTATGCTTGACAGGACTACTTATGCTTTTACGACCTTGAAAGCAGTGACAATGATAAAGCTTGACAAAACCACTTAAAGGCCCCGAAGTCACAGTAACTAGACTTGGGGACTGTATGGCAAAGTCAGTAGAGCAAAAGAAACCTGACATTACAAAACAGGATGGAGTGACTGCACTCAAACATTAGCTCCGCTATAATTTAGTGGCAAGCCTGTTCCAAGTTCCAAGGGATATTAACTGATTATGTCCTTTATTTATGGATTTGAAGGGGAGGGGAGTATAAATTAGTAATAGAAAAATCAAATTGATTATCACGAATTAAATTTATTTGCTATAGTATCTTGAGTTTTCAGTCATTTTGAAATATTACAGTTTATAACTAGAGGGGTACTCAGTAGTGGGCATATCTCCGTTACGCAGCGTTGATCATATTCGACTCTCAAAAAATACAAAAATGTGTTTGTATGTCCTTCGTTATTAACAAGCACGAACAATTTTTGGCAAGACAGTGAGAAATGATAATCTAAATGTGTTTACCAAGTTTCATCAAAATCTGATCATTTTTAACTGATTTATAGAGCAAAAATAGTGTGAAAAATTGATCCTCGTGTTAACAGAGAGGGATTCTTTGGATTTTCGTGACCTTGACCATCCAACTTCTAAGTTGGATCATAGTCCAAACGTATATCAACTTTCGTTCAAATCCATTCAGCTGTTTTCGAGAATTCTTGCTGACAAACACACAAACAAGACATTGCAAAAAAGCCACATAACTTTAGGCGCACACTACTTATTACAGGTTTTTAAATGAAGAATGCACTTTATTTTTTGTAAAAGTTAAATTTTCTTTTTTTTTATTGTATATATATGTAAACATCAAACCTGTAGAACGTGAGATTATACAGCTTTTTAAATTTTCTCTAAATATTCCGAGCTTAAACACTACAAAAACGGTTTTATTATCACTATGTATTACACTCACACTCAAAATGTGTACACAAATTAGTTATAATATACAGATTTCCCTATAATACTGTAAATCTACACTATTGCACGATTTCACTATTTGCAGGGTTCCCACAGATATTGTGGAAAACAATCTAGGATTTTAGTTAAAAATTTCAGGACCTAATAAGTTACTTATAAATAATCAGCCATTATATCCATTACAATTTACCTACAACAAAATAATATCAATCTTACTTATGAAATTAGGATATATGAAAACAAAAAAGCATATATATATATGTGTGTGTGTGTGTGTGTGTGTTTAAATATGTATACATAATTAACAAATTTAAGATACTGTCTATTTCATACGTATCTTTGGTAAATTTCAAAAGTGGCTCCCCTGCATTGGAGGAATAAATTTGAATTAAGATAAAACAACTAATAATCTAAACGCATTATGAACTCGCAATTTTGTAAATAATAATATAGTAAAGCCTGAAACATTTGATACTTTTTTGTGTTTTATTTGAAAATAACAATTATTATTATTATGTGGTGATTTGCCACTGATGAATAGTACTAGGGTTCCGGAACTTTTAAGAAAAATAAAAAATTCCGGGTCTTCTCCAGAGCTGAATTTTCTTCCAGGGCTTTTGGGAACCATGTAAATTTGTTTTTAAGAGGTACCCACTTAACTTACGAACAATATGAAGTTTTATTAATTGTAACAGCTATTTAAATGTTGTATGTAATAATATCTGGTAGAGACGAAACGCTGTAAATAACTAAATCTATCGTAACTCAAATAACTGTTTCTAATCTTCATAAATTACATTTTACGAAATGTTTACTGTTTACACTGATTCATAAGATAAATAAGATATTATACTATTGGATAACTGTCTATGCCAGACAGTTCTCGGTATGAAGTGAAGCTGCAAAATAGTAAAGTGTGGTTGATGTATCTATTATTTATATCACAGACGAATAAAGTATTGTGGAAAGAGAAACAGCAAACAAAACAGTTCACCTAACTATTTTAATGAGAGAAAGACCACGAATCACACACTCATATAGCCACGATAACAAGTTTAATTACACTGACGCTCTAAATAAAATAGCATTCGTTTGAGAGTAATAATAAAAAAGATTACATTACACTTTCTATATCGTGTTTGTCAGTCTGTCTGTAGAACAAACATAAAACATAAACCTTTCTGAATCGTTCTAGAGTTAAATGTCAGGTCGATTACGGCATTTTATAAACTCGAGTGAAAATACGATATTCGAAGTGCGAAAAAATGCCTGCCTTTCTGAAAGCGGTTTTCAGCCTAAATTAGTATTTTCTCAAGTTTCCGAACGCTCGACTCGCGATCTGAGGGTCGCAGGTTCGAATTCCCGTCCCACCAAACATGTTCGCCCCTTTCAGTCGTGGGAGCGTTATTACATACGGTCAATCCCACTATTCGTTGGTAAAAGAGTAGCCCAAGAGTTGGCGGTGGGTGGTGATGACTAGCT
>NW_013670784.1:16887-20792 GCF_000517525.1 Limulus polyphemus | reverse complement strand
AAGTTTCCGAATTTCTTGCGCTAAAATAATATCTTGGCTAATAGTATTAGTGGAAGGAAGTGTGGTTCTAATGAACGGCCTGATTCACTGACGAAGATCAAGTTCACGAAAAGAAAGAGAAAATGAGAAGAAGTTAAAAACTCCGAAAAACTTTACAAGAACATACACCAGTTAACAGTTGACGTTTCTCCGAGCTCTAAAAATCGCATATATTATCCAAAGGAAATATGTCATTAACATTGAGGATAATAGAGTAACCAAGCTGTCTGCAACCAAGCTAATCACAGATATACAGTAAAAGCTTTGTTATAAGGCATCTTCGTATCTGGAAGGCTCTTGTAACTAGACATTTCAATATCTCCAAATACGAATTCTCAATGTACCTTAGTGGCGCTGCTGTGGCTTTGTTTGCGTTCTTTCCCGCTGGCAAATTTAAGTTGTTAGCCGCCTATAATGTGAGTCACATTAAAATACTGTACTTGTAAATGTTACATTCTTGTCTAAGACTATTATTTTTATAGATGATGTAAAAATACTGTACCTTAGAACACTAACATAAGGTTTCAAAATATTTCCTGTAAAATATCGTAAGGGAAACGCTTTCGTAACCTGAATTTTCGCCTAGCCGGCACTGCTTAGGTCTGGCAGATGCCGGATAATAAAGCGTTTACCTTATCAAAACGATCTTAAGGAAAGCCGCAATGTCATGCATGAACTATACACTATGTCCAAAAATAAAAACAGAAAAATTTTATCTCATCTGAAAAAATTAATAATAGAAAATATAAACCCACAGCGTTAGATTAGATAAAAAACAAAATAAGGATTTTGACATCAAGAATTATACTTGGAGAGCGAATTTTTCTTACACTTCTCAGATTTTCACTGAGGCACATTATTATTCCACATTTGAGTAACACCTAACAGACTTTAGAAATGTCATTACAAATATCAGTTTATCACTTTTTTGTTGTTGTTCAGAGCCACTAAACAGTTCCCGATTTCAGAGCCAGTAAACAGCTCTTAATTTTAGAACCAGTAAACTGTTTTTAATTTCAGAGCCAATAAACAGTTCTTAATTTCAGAACCAGTAAACTACCGATTTCGAGAATCAATCAACTGTGCAGTGGCTTTGAAATTAAGAACTGTTTACTGGCTCTGAAATAAAAAACATTACTAATTTGTTTTTTATTTCAGAACCACTGATGTCTCAGAGACACTGGCTGGTTTTGATTTGAAATTCACTGAACTGTTTTTGATTTCAAGGCTACTGATTGGTTCTTGATTTCGAAGCCAATCAGTGGCTCTTGATTTAATTTTTTCGAGTGTATTACTGTGGAAATCCTTTGGGTGCTGACACCGAGACAATATTACAAACTGTTTCATAATGTGATTACATATCCCTATAAAACAACTGTTGTAACAATAAGTACATGTTATTGGTGTTGACGGTCATGACTTAGAACATATCAAGGTACAATACTACAGGATGTACCATCTTTAAGTCCACAGTTCTTCAGAAACATTTCTTTAACGTGTACATTATTCTTGAAACGTCAGTATGCACAGACAGCACTAAAGTTTCATTGTTGGCATTTTTGCTTTACGACAATGTCTATGCGACACATTAAATGGAGCTTGTTGCCCTTGACTCGTAAGAATTTTTTGTGATAATGGTTTATGTGGCTATATTTATTCTTAATAAACTATATAGGTAAACTCATCACACCATTTATTAGTGGATCAAGGATAAAACCTCAGGTCACACCACAACATTATTAATTGTATGGGAGAAGGGAGGGTAAAGCAAGTCATGAAATCTATCATACGAATTCTTTATGAGGGAAAATCAGTCACGAACTTCATTCTCTGAGGGCCGTCGTCACGACTTATACTCTCTATTAAACTAACAATGGTACAGAATTCTCAGTAGCACGTTCAGATAAGATGAAAGTGTGTTATCTGTTATATCTTATTAATATCGGTTTTTCTATGTAGACAGAAGGGGGCGCTATTTCACGAGCACAAATTAATGGACATTAAACAATAACTGAACACAAATCCCACGTAGGTTTTTACTATCATTTAGCTAACTCATTGCAGGAAACGTTTACACACCTAGATGATCACGATTTATGTTTCAGAATAAGCTGAAGAGAAGTAAAAGAAAAAAAAGAGTCAAACAAAATCAAAAGAAATTTTAAAAGAAGTGAAATTCAAGAAACATAAAAGCCGAAGTAGTAAAATGAGAATAAAACGTATAATTAGAAATGAAGGATTGTAAAATTAACGAAGAAAGTAGAAAGGAAAAAACACAACAGAGATGTGAATAAAAAATTAGATAAGTAATGCTACTGTAAAATGATTTCCGTCGTATATTTGATTTTGTTACGTGTAAAAGAGGAAAGCGGATTCGCACCCAGGATATTTCATATATTAAAAATGGTATGAAAACCATGAGAATTAACACCTTGCTTCTTTCTCTTCAACCTCCACACCTTGGACTGATGCCAAGTTGAAAAATGTATTCTTTTTCTAACTGTGTCTTAGGTATGATGGTATTTTTTGTAACGATTTCTATTGGTGAACGGGTTATTTTGGATAATTTGGTAAAAAAAAAAAAAAAGAATACAAAATCCTGTCCACTTAATGATAACGAACTAGATTTATTTCTAAAACTATAATTTTTTCAATTAATTAATTAATCTTCACTGATTGGCTTAACCTCACAGTAAATGCTAATATTATATTTCACTGACTTGCAAATTTATCGCTCTACACAACTTATGGCATATATCTTAAATTTCGTCGAGAATAGAAACATAATATTCCAAAACTAAACTAATTAACTGACCAACAAATTCAATGGAATTATAACTCATTACGTTATACTCAATGTAACTAACTAACAGAGTTAAAAGACAATAATAATCTACACTAGCCTAACTTGCGTTTTGTAATGATCAAAGTATGCTAGAGTTAAGCCACACGACAATCACATGAGGCCAGACCTACTCCTAGCCAAACAACAATACAAAAGATTATTAAAAATATAGACTACAAACTAATGTCGGAAGTCAGGCCGTAATGATAATTTTGTTGTAGTGAACAAACTCTTTAGCATTGGTAAAGGTTAAAATGGCTTTCGTAATAAAACCAGAATAATATTTGATTGTATATCGTCTAGTTTTGAATAAATTCCAATTGTTATGACTGTGGAAAAAAACTGAGGTGAAATGTGTTTTCTTTTTTGCTTTTTTATTTCAATGCGAAAAAAAATTACTATAAGTATAATATGTATATTTTGTTGGTAATGATGCGGAATAATTTTAGTCACTGTACATTATTACGAACCATAACACTAATCAACTTGATAACTGTACTGCTTTGGTGCTAGTTTACTTCAAGTTCTAAAAAAAAAATGTAATAGGTCTACCATATGAGTAATTCGGTAACAATTCAAATCAGACACCATCTAAGCGACAAACTATGATAAACCACTTTTACAATCTCAAAACTAAATCTGGTCATGACTGGCTGACCAAATGATTATATTTATCAACCAAGTTCCGCCATATTATAACGTTCGTTTTTGTTTTGTTTTTTCTATTAGGCAATCAACCCCCATTATCAACGCACTAAAATGGTGGATTTGAACATGGTTTATTCAACGTGGTTATACTACTTTCATTGGCATTGTCGTTCTATTTTTTGTAGTATCAGTCTTGTTGACGTTGTAGTTCTTTTTTTTCATCAGTGTTGTCGACATTTTCGATTCTTATTACCAGAACTGTTGACACTGCTGTTTCTCTCTTTTAGTTTTAACTACTTTTGTATCATTGAATGAAAGTGAAGTTAGGTCGTCCTTTTTGGGATGTGCTGAGTTATAATTACCATTTTGTAAA
>NW_013670784.1:12850-16335 GCF_000517525.1 Limulus polyphemus | reverse complement strand
AATCGGAAGCTATAACTGTGATTTGTTATAACGCTTATTAATCGGAAAACTTAAGATATTTGACAAGCAACATTTATAAAGTTTGAACATTACAAATTATTTAACTTCAGTGGATTCACGTCGGACATTAGTATTTTTACGAAAACACTACCTAACTTCAACGGTGGAAAACTCGGCGAACAACACAGAGCTAGCTAGCTCCCTGTTAAGTGAATTGTACCTACATCAATTCCAAATTAACTCGCTCATCGTGAACCCTCGATAAGATAAAGGAAATTCCAGACTAGAAAGAAGACTTTATATTACTTGGAAGTTTGTTAAACTTTTGTATATAAATCATTGTCTGTAATAACTATTTGTAATAACTGTTATTGTAAATTTTATTATTTGTTGTATATTGAAAATATATATATATATTAAAAAAGAAACTGTGTGTATCAATCTTGTTGGCAAATATCATAAATTGGATATATATATCGGCATTTATTAACCACTAAACCTAAACTACAATTTATCTAAGTTTTTGGCTATTTGAAATTGTAATACGTAACATAAAAAAAAACGTTTGTTCCTACTTTAAACTTTTTTTATTCGATCCCTTAAGAGTTATATTTTTCAACTGCTGTGTAAACAATTTGACAAAATAACAAGTCACCCAAAGCAGCCTTATTTGAAATATACGCAAAGTGCCGATTTATAACACATTGTTTCAAACTTTGTTTCATAAATTGGCCCTTCACAATTCCAGTTTTAACATTAATTAATCACTTTTATCGCAGTGATCTTATTATGTCAGTGATAACGCTAACAAATAAACTACTGTGTCGTAGTTAGACAAATAAAATCAACTTGATTTTTAGGCTTAATAACTTTGGAATAAGATCACAAAATTATCATATATTGCCCTGCCCTTTTTCTACAGCAGCATTATTCATTACTTAATACTAAATGCAAGAATTCGATTTAATAGTTCGGAGATATACATATTCAAAAACTAATATATTTGTTTATTTGTTCTTGTGCGAATAGCCACACAATGAGCTATTTGTACTCTGCTTGCCACAGGTTTTGAACCCTGATTTTTATCATTGTAACTTATAAGAGCTCAGGCTCACCGCTAAACCACCGAAGAAGGGATGGGGGCACAAAATCATCATGAGTTACCTTTAAGTCTCATATCATATGGCCTGTATTCTAGGACCTAAGTGTTAGGGACCGTTTATCGATCTCACTCAGACTAAAGTAAATATGATTACTTGCTGCTTGTGTAAACTCCGTAATTTAATTTCCATGGCATAATAATCATATTCGATCATGTTCAACTTCAAGGCTAACAACCAACACCTAAAATAAATGTGAAAATAACATACCTGAAATAATCGCTTTGTGATAGTCGTTGCTGTCTATTCTCTTCCCTTCTGCCATAACATTCAAAAAGCACGTAGGCACAAAAATCGAAAACTAATAAACTGGTTCAGTACTGATCAATAAGGCAACAACACGAACTAATGTTTACAACCTGTTTCTCTCGTTTGATGAAGATGTTAGTTCCAACTGAATTTAATTAGATTACAAATCATGAATTTTTCCAATAAAATATCTTCATTTCCACAACGTTGGCTTGTGTCTGTCTGTACACAAATCCAATAATCTATTAAGTGCTTTTAAGAGCACAACCAAGGCCGTCTATCAGTTAACCTAGTTACTCAAAGGGTTAAAGTAACGTGCGTGATCTGTCAACCAATGAAGTTCCATAATTCTAAAGAATTGACGTCACCTGAAAGAACACTGCACAATAAAAACAAAACTCACATTTCTTGCAACCTATTCACTCACGAACTAACGTCTGTAAACAGGATTCAGTGAAGAAGGAAAGTGATGATGTTTCTGCCCTCTGGGGGCACGAGTTGTTTAAGCGAGATTTGAACCAGTGTAGATGGTTATTCTAATTCATAAACACGTTATCTGTCATGTGTATCTACGTAGGTGAGATGAATTTCATAGTCATGAACATTCAAAGTTTCCAGCACGAACTCCCGTGTAGCGTAATGTTGAATATTCGTCTAACATTGTCTTTTTTGTTTTCGCACGACAAGTTTTAAAGTTTGGGTAAGCGGATATCCGTGCACACCGAAAGGCAGACTATTAGGTGACCACGTGAGCAGCTATCGAACAACTTATACAGGTACCCGCGGGATAATTATTACCGCGCAGTCGCATCTGGCCAACATTCATCACTCTCTCCCACGAAACATTAAGTGTATCAGATAAACTTTCCTCCCCCTCTACTCCACCCCCCCCCCCTTTGTCTGCTTAAACACAGTTGTTGGGTCTACAGTGTTTTGTCAACTCACTTTGTCAGACACTATTATGAATGTTAAATGAAATCACCAGAGGGGTATATAAGCATTATATTCTAAATAACAAGATAAGTAAATAAGGATGTAGAAATAACCGATCAACTATAGTAAAACACTGCAAAGCTTCCTTATAGATCAAAACACATCATAAAACAGTATGTTCTAAATAACAAAATAAGTAAATAAGGATGTAGAAATAACCAATTAGCTATGGTAAAAGTAAAACACTGCAAGGCTTCCTTATAGATCAAAACACATCATAAAACATTATGTTCTAAATAACAAAATAAGTAAATAAGGATGTAAAAATAACCAATCAGCTATGGTAAAAAGTAAAACACTGCAAGGCTTCCTTATAGATCAAACCACCTCATGCTTACGAATGGGAAATTATTTAAAGCTCTATTATTGACTATAACTATTATAACTTAAACTACTGAAACGATGTTGACAGATAAATGTGATAATTATTTAGTACGATCAGAGCTGAACAGCTTGGTGTTGTCTACTAAATTTAAGTACGTAAAATCCAACCCACAGTCTACAATCCATTGTTTTCGTACATTCAGAGGTAACATTTGTTGCTTAGGAATTTTTTCTTCGTATCTTCAAGTAGCAAATATCGATTCTGAGAATGTTTTAGTTCTAAATATGTAAAGACCGATATATTAGGTTCTTGTAGTATAATTTATAATACACTGCTTTATAGTCCAGCGGTTTGTTGCTAATATCAAAGTTACACAATGTGATGTGCCTGCCACAGTAATCGAACCCCGAAATTTAGCTTACCACTGAGCCACCTGGGGGCATAAGCAAGCAGTGAAACTTCTCTTTGAGCAACTAAATGTGTTGCTCCATCTACAATTAATCAAGCTTTCATCTAGTATGTACAATTACAATGCAACTAAAAGAACGGTTTTTATTTAATAATGCCACTCTAAAAAATGGTAATGTGGACATTTGCAGAGCCCAACTATTTTCACTAAAGCTACAGTCACTCACTTTTACTTGAAGTGCCACTTCTAGAGAGTGTATGGCACGGACACAACTACATTTATATGATGTATAGCACGTACACTGAGTGGTCAAAAGTAAATAGACACCTAATTTATCGTCAATTAACTG
>NW_013670784.1:7604-11931 GCF_000517525.1 Limulus polyphemus | reverse complement strand
GAAGAAAATGGTACTCAGAAGTTGCCCTGGCCGAGCCAATCTCCTGACATGAACCCCATCGAAAATCTTTGGGCCATACTCGACCGGCAAGTCAAGAAACAACCAAAAAAACCATCTTCGAAGAGCGATCTACTCCAAGTTTTGAAGCAAGAGTGCTGTGAAATTATTTGTTAGAAGTCTGAAAACAGAGGTACCTTACATAAAGGTCAGAGTTCATATTGGTGTTCAGTGAGTTCTTGTCTACAGGAAGGAATAAAGGAAGTTTGGTATACTCAGATGGACTGAGTATAAACTAAAGATTTACTGAACAGATCCGCTTACTGAGAGATTTGCTAAGACAAAGTATTAACGAACAGTGCTAAATGTTATCGTTAAGCTTAATTCTAGGAACAGCTATATTGGGTACAAAATGTAAGGCATGACGAACATAATCTTTATTAATACAAAAACAGTGTGTGTACTTGCGGTTTTACGTTAGAACATCCATCCCTTCGCCGATTGACTATCAGGTCAGATCTCGTAGAAACTTCAAGGCTAACTAAACGACAAGTTTCTATCTAGCGCGACTGTACTACCATGTGACTGGTCATTCTCATTCCATATTGGCGGGGCTGTGATCTTTAGATTTTGCCTATTCAACTAGCTGAGAACACCTATCCTTCCACATAAACGAGGTCAGCAATGTCTCTGCGGGCGTTATAGGTATCCTTTTCTTGAAAGATGACATAGAAACAAAGGTAACTTGAAACAAGATCAAGTTATCAACTTAACAGTTTCATTGACTCCGTTTCATATGAAAAACTGGTATATATTCATAACTAATAATAAATTCAGAATAAATTCTTCAGGAAGGAGAAAACCTCTGGCATATTCCTATACCACAGAAATTGAACCATTCATTACTTGACGAATCCTATTAATGTATTTTACAAGTAAGAAGTTATGGCAAATCATCTAGAACACCTGGAGTTAGTTATACCAAAATGGATCAATAATATATCAACTGCAATGTCAAATACATAAACGCCTTCAAACTCCAGAAACTACTTTTTTGTCCGATATCTCGTCATATCGACTTTGTCAAAGACTCAAATAACTACTATATATATATATATGTAGTTGTTTGTTTGTTTGGTGTTTTATGGCGCAAAGCAACTAGGCTATCTGCGCCAAACAACCGGTAAAAAACAGTAAAAATGAATTGTAGTAAACTATATATATACAAATGCTAAAAAGAAAGTTTCTAATAGAACAATAGATCTAAGTATAGCAATATTCATCTTCGCGAAGAATAGATATTTATGTAATGTTTAATATTCATGCTGAATACACACTTAACCATGGAAGGAGTTGTTCTTTTTTTTATTATTGAAATACCCTTGAATATAACCATAGAGCAGTTTCATTTCAAATACAATATTCGTAAAGAAGAAAATAACAATTACTGGAGAAAATTAAATCGATATACACATCCAGTTACTGTTAGAAATAAGTTTAGTAATAACACTATTATGAATTCTATTGAATCTATCGCCAACAATGCCGTTGTCAGCAGTAAGTTAACGGAGTTACAACGCTAAAATCCGGGGTTCGATTCCCCATGTTGAAGATAACTCATTATGTAGCTTTGCGTAAAAATCAAACCTGTAATGTCTTTATTGACGCTTATCCTATATGTAACATTCAGAACATAATTTACTTGCCAAGAAATAAATACCATTTCGAATGTGATGTTTCACAAATAAAGTAGTCCTCAATATTAATAAATACGAATTGATGTGCGAAATTGACTAATGAAATTTAATTGACTTTCCAGTTTTGTATGTAATTATAGAAATAGGAGACCACTATACAATAACATACATTTTCCAAGTGTATTCCCGATGGTGTCTCTAATGGATAATATAACACACCATATTTTGGTTATCGTAGACTTATAGCTTTTCAATGACTTGGGTTCATTTTAGCTTCAAACTATCTAATTACGTTTCTGATATAATTTACAGAGTACCCATCGCGTTGGTAACAGTAAGAGTTTAATGCTGTAGTGAAAATGCGAGAAATGCGATGCAATTCACCAAATATTATAGTAAGCTTCACAACTGGAGGAGGAAGAGATTCCTCGTGTAAATAAATATGTTTTATGCAAGGTAATGAGGGCAATTGGATCATCTTTAACGCGTATATAAATATGGAGAAAGAGTGATTTTCCAGATTCAGCTGAGTTTTCCATTCTATAGCTAGATGCAGAGTTTAGGAATAAGCCAAATTCAAGACTACAAAGATAGCATCAATAAATCGATATCATTTTTAAATTTTAATATCATAATTCCAGGTTCCAAAGATAGCATCAATATATCGATACAATATTTAAGGCTTAAGATTATGATTCCAGACTTTAAAGAGAGCATCAATGAATCGATATAACATTTAAGATTTAAGACCGGTCTTAAATCTTAAATATTGCATCGGTGTATCAATACTATCTTTGGGGTTTAGAATCACGGTCTTAAATCTTAAATATTGCATCGGTGTATCAATACTATCTTTGGGGTTTAGAATCAGGGTCTTAAATCTTAAATATTGCATCGGTGTATCAATACTATCTTTGGGGTTTAGAATCATATAAACCGATATGATATTCTGGAAGGTCGATATCATATTGTACTTATAACAACTTGACTTTTCATCCCAATTTTCAATCCCACGATTGAATCTACTACACTATACAATGCGCAGATGAAGATCTGATATAATCATATTGGATAAACCTAGCGCCTTATGATCTACTACAATATACGACGTAGATATATAGACTTCATACTAATGTTGGAAAAACAAAACGTAGCATTTCTTAACCTAGCCCAATATACAATGCGGAGATAAAGATTTATGTTGAATAAACATAGCTCTTCTTGAACGACCACAATATACAATGTACAGACAGAGATCTATTGCCTCAGTATATTAGACAAACGTTTTACATGTATCTTCAAAGCTTGGCACGCGATGTCAGTATCAGGGTGTATTGACTAGTCGGGGGAATGGCCGTTATAACAAAGTTCCGTGGAAAAGCGGAAAAAGAACATAACTTATCGGGGTTTCACAACGAATAAAAGGAAAAAGTGATTTTATTATAGTTCCTGTGTCTGAACAGTAATAATCAAAATCTCAAAGCTTCCATCGAAGCTAAAACATTTCATGATTGATACTACCATTGACGTTAACTTTGTTAGGTTTTTACTTGTTGTTAACCGTTTGGCATTAGAATGCTGACGCCCCCTTCCCTGTTTGGATCCAGCTGTATTCGATCGAAATGTTAATATCATAATTTTGAAGTATGTTTATCTGTAACACTATACTTTTAAAACTTTAAATTAGGCCAAACATTAGAAAAAGTCTAATTTTATATTTCACCTTCCCTCATAAACTGGTAAACCAATGTAAAAAGCAGGACTATTTGTTAAAGCACAAAGCTGCACAGTGAGTTTTCCACGCTGCGTTTCCCTTAAGAGTTCGAAACTCGAATTTTAGCATTATGAGCCCTCAAGCTTACCGTTGAGTTACCTATAAAACTCTGGATTTTGTTGTTGTTTGTAGTTAAGCACAAAGCTACACAAAGAGCTATCTGTACTCTGCCACCACGGGTATCGAAACCCGGTTTCTAGCGTTGTAAATCCGCAGACATACTGCTGTGCCATTGGGGGCTAAGTTACCTATAAACGCGAAATAATACTTGAACATGAAATATAATAGAAAAACAAAAATCATAAGCTTTTCCCCTCACTGAAAACATACTGTTTACAATCATTTACAGGTTAAGACATTACTAGAACTAGTTTTGGTAATAACAAGGCACTGAGTTGAATTTAATGGCACTAAAACTTCATTTTGTTTGAATATGTCGTGCACACAAACATCATACTACCAATTGACAACACACAAATCAACAATTCAAAGGTCGTTTATTTCTAGTATTAAAATATCTTATTTACACCAATATGCACTACAGAAATTAAATAATATGTTTGTTTTTATAATACAGTACTACATACTGTAATTATAGAGGGTGTATCAAAAATGTGCAAATGAAGATTTTAATTTTTTTTTGTCTATATTTGAAATTTGGATAGTTGAGTTTTCTTTGTTTTCCAAGGCTTATCCTTTCATTACATAGAGGCAAGAATTGGAAATCTATAGGAAATATAAATCAATGTACAGAGTATTTAAAAACAGTACCTGCAATAAAAGTACCAATAGTATGTCTGCAATACAGCTTGGCAGATTGATTACCTTGAAACGCAATAAAAGTACCAATAGTATGTCT
>NW_013670784.1:5289-6604 GCF_000517525.1 Limulus polyphemus | reverse complement strand
GGATTACCTTGAAACGCAATAAAAGTACCAATAGTATGTCTGCAATACAGCTTGGCAGATTGATTACCTTGAAACGCAATAAAAAGTACCAATAGTATGTCTGCAATATAGCTTGGCAGATTGATTACCTTGAAACGCAATAAAAAGTACCAATAGTATGTCTGCAATACAGCTTGGCAGATTGATTACCTTGAAACGCAATAAAAGTACCAATAGTATGTCTGCAATACAGCTTGGCAGATTGATTACCTTGAAACTTGGGACAAGACACCACAGACATTATTGGAACGTATTTTGGAATATGCTACTGTGTAGTTGAAATTGTGATGAAAGATGTGTATTGTCGCCAATTGTAGTTTGAAAGAAATATATACAGTGTGTCCATCGTGAACTTCTTCAAGTGTGTTTATTCATTCCAATATTTGCAATTGTTAAGCGTTCAATTATTTGGTTGCAACTTTGCAAGTTTTATACTCCAGTCTAAGGCAATATGCGTTCATTATTCATTTTCAGTTACAGAGCGACCTATTGCAAAATACACGTACAAGAAATTGAATTGTGCCTCTGATTTTACAATAATCTATTCTACGTTTTTCATTTAGAATAGATAATTTCTCAGTTTAAACTTGAAGTATCGCGTTATATTTTATACACATTAAAACGAAAATGTGCTGACGGTTTTTGTCACAAGAAATTATCAGTATTTTTAGTGCATAGAGAGATGCTCTGATATAATTTTGTCCATCACGTAATCTATATAAATAAACGTCAATGTGTGTGTGTGTATCTGTTCCTCATACGTTTCCACATTTCTTGACCAATCAGCAGCATACTTGACATAGTAATACAGAATGACATGAGGAAGATCATGGTGAGGAATGGAACTCCCCCCCCCCCATCTAATTTCATATCTAGTTTCGGAACAACTACCAATGTTGTATATCCCTCAGCATTAGAATGAATTATGTAACCATTATTGTTAGAATTCAAGAAAACAATATGTCTTTCTTTTTAGTATTGGTACATTTATGCATTTGTATTGCGCTTTTAACGTTTATTATGTTAAGAAGAAAAAAAAAGAGAGACTAAAGCATATTAACAGCTATACTAACAATTTATTTGGGCTTGTATAGTAATACCTTAACATCGTGGTATTTATGTCCAAACATGACTATGGGTGCTGGAATGCCAACCTCAAGGACAGTTTTATTGTCTCACCCATTGATGTATGTATTCAAATAATTTTTTTTCTTCTTAAATGTTTTTTTTGAGCAGCCACCTTCCCACATCTGGCAGCAGACAGCGAAAGGTGGTA
>NW_013670784.1:0-4289 GCF_000517525.1 Limulus polyphemus | reverse complement strand
CAGCCACCTTCCCACATCTGGCAGCAGACAGCGAAAGGTGGTAAAGATGTGGGCCGTTGTTGGCTAGAGCACACTCATATCTGCTCTTTTTATATTTTTTATCTATTTATGTTATTATTATTATTAAGAATGTGAAGCCTGCGAAACTGAGGTTAAACTGTATAGACGGTGTACCCCCAACGCAATTTGGGTCTTACTTCCGCCAGTAACTCAAAAACCAGGGCACGTTGCATAAATACCCACCTTATGGTGTGTACATGTCTGTTTTATAGTTGCGTTGTTTCTATTTTATTTTTTGCTTTCATTTTCTATGTAATATTACAATTAATTATTTTTCAACTAAAGTTTGAATATGCAGTGTTAAATTCACGCTATTCTTCCTTATGATGTAATTTTTTATTTTTTTATTTTTAATATATACATATATATATATATATACACGCAGTAAAATCTGTTTACAATAAAATGAGTACCGTATTGCCCCTGGGGTCGTTACAAACTGCGAAAGGGGGCACTAATTTTTCACATGTGATTTGTTTATTTCAATGCTGATAAGTGTGTGTGTATGTGTGTATTTGTTTTTCTTCTTTTTTTTCAAATCTAAATTACGGTAATAAAAGTAGATCATATGTTGGATTACTATTGCTGTCACATAAGGTAAGCTTTATGAAAATATCGTGGGGGCGATAATTAGAGAGTAATTAGGAGTAATTGGTATTATACAGTCTAGTTGTGGTTAAATACATACATCATTATGTGTTTGTTTCTTTGTCTGTTTCAGAAATTTCCTGCAAAGCTTGGTAGTTATACTCTGAAAGGCAACTAGTCAAGAAAACACACCGCCAAACTTTGAGCTACTCTTACTTGATCGACTAGTGGGATTTCATCGCACTCTTATAGTGAACCCAAGGCTCCAATGTGCGAAACGTAATTTTTGTGGAAATAAAACGCGAACCGTGAATCCTCGGAAATACAGTCCGGCACCCTACCATTTGGCCACGCCTGGTTAACCTACATTATTATACATTCCTCTAATTTAGAATATGAATACTGGTCTGTAATTTAGTTGTAGTTAATGATTCACGTGATTATACACAAAAACGAGTTAAAACACATTAGGCTATTGTAGTTTGCAATTTACGTCTAGCAACTGGTCTACTTGGTAAGAACATACCAACTACGAATATTGTAACAGAATAGCTATCTCGAAGTCTCCAGTATTTCTTGTCACTGCATTCGGGATTTTGCCTTTCCTAGGTGAGAGGAAACATTCTACGCCTCTCACTTCCCACAAGGACTGTTACTATGTGCTGTTTTCACGCACACTGATTTTTCACAAGTAAAAGTAGAGTCACAATAAGATACGCCAGAAATTGTAATAATTATGGAGTTAATCTGAATTTTCAACCTGACCTGAAGTAAGAAGGAGAATAGACACAATCTGAAACAAAGTGAAAATCAATCTTTATTTGCTTATAGACGAAATATGTGTAGTATGCAAATATTACATACGTTACTTTCATATAATATATATATATATTTAATCTATACAACTTTTTAATTTTCTAAGTTCTAATTCTAGAACTGGCTAAATCTAGTTGAGGTTGTGTGCTAAATTCAGCCTTCTGTATACTGTCCAGTCAAAGAACCTAATGGTCGTCTTATGGATACTGGTATTGCATTCTACTTTACCTTCTGTATAGGGCCCCAGTGGCACAGCGGTATGTCTGCGGACTTACAACGCTAGAATCCGGGTTTCGATACCCGTGGTGGGCAGAGCCCAGATAGCCAATTGTGTAGCTTTGTGCTTAATTACAAACAAGCTTCTGTATAGAGACATAACATGGAGCAGAAATATTTCTGATTTCTTTTCCTGTTTTCTGAATGGACAATTAGAGAGAGAATGAGTACTGTGAATGTAATTTTGGTGATTGCAAACTAGATTCCACCTGACTTTTGAAGAAGCAGGGTTCCTTTTTCTGATTTGAGAGAGCCAAGACGCGCTATTGAAATCTCACCTGTCGCATTCGTCATTGATGCTGATCACGTGTTTTGTAGCCTAATTTTCAGAACAAAATTCTGTAATTCAATTTATCCATATTTTTTAATACAGTAATATTTTATTTGCCCTCTTTACTTGAATATAGTTTAACTATTTCCATTCATTCACAGTTTTCATTGCGATAGTCCTTCCACCAGATAGTTGGCTTGTCCTGTTCAGTTTACTTACTCCAACACTGTGTCTTGTCCCTTTGATTTCACTTGTAATTAATCAACTACACTTGTCCTTCCACATATTAGATCCTCAAACCTATAGTTTTTGTGGAGATCGAGTGCATTTTGAAAAGAAGGAGCTGTACAATAGAGTTAATGCACAAAGATTGCACTTGACACCCATGTCATTTGGTCATCCCTTAAATAAAAATGTAGAGGACATAGCCTCCAGCTATTCCCGAACCTGTATAAAATCTATGTCACTAGAGAGTGCACTAACGTAAAAACCAACAACTTCCTCGGTGATATCTTCCATGGGAAAGTTCAGTAACACGACAGAGGGGCTGACCAATGATATTTTGTACGAGAATAAGACAGTCAGTTTAACTGTATGCCGAACACAGTATATATACGCAGTGTATGTTTGAAAAACTTCGACCATTCCAGGCTTTGTTTGTTTGTTTTGAATTTTCGTGCAAAGCTACACGAGGGCTATCTGCGCTAGCCATCCCTAATTTAGCAGTGTAAGACTAGAGGGAAGGCAGCTAGTCATCACCACCCACCGCCAACTCTTGGGCTACTCTTTTACCAACGAATAGTGGGATTGACCGTCACATTGTAACGCCCCCACAGCTGAAAGGGCGAGCATGTTTGGTGTGACGAGGATTCGAACCCGCGACCCTCAGATTGCGAGTCGATCGCCCTAACCACCTGGCCATGCCGGGCCCCATTCTACAAAAAATATGATTTGTTTCTCAAATGGCATTACGATATAATAGATATTGGTGTGAAAGAACTGATGATAATACACAGTATGAAGCTGTTAATTTAGATAATAATGGGGGTCTATAATATTTTAGCTATGGCAGGACAAAACCACAGTTATAAAGTAATGTCAATCGCTCTCTTTGTTAATTTCTATACAAATCATACATATGATCATCCGTCAACCTCCATTCATAAATTGATACTTACTAGTGTATAGCCCATCAAAAATGATGGGGCAAGTACTGCCACCTCCACCCCGTAGTATACCCTAACTTCACATTTCATAGTGTTACGACAGCGGAAATCACGTGACACTAGTAACACGTCATGAGCTTCTAGAAAATTCATGTCCCTTCGTGAAGCCTCGAGTATTTACTAAATATTCGGTATTCCTGTATATAAGACCGCCAAGAAGTGACGGCAACAATCGGAATTGAATTGCAAACAGAGATAGAGAAGACAATTGAATCAAGCGCGTGAGTCGTTCATTGTGAATTATAGCGTTTGTTTAAGTTACAGCGTGACTGTGGAAATTAAGTGTATTGCAAAGTTGTATTGAGAAATAATAAACTAGTTTTATTTAAGAATGGACTTGTGTCGCTAAAGTTTCATCGGAAAGAAATTATACGGGAAATTAACTAACGACCAGAGACGTAACAAATTGGTGTCAGAAGTGGGATGGAAAAAATGTAAACGAGAAGTGGCCCTATCAAAATACAGCTTAGCAGATTTGATGGCAGCAATACAAGAACAACAACAGAAACAAGAAGAACGAGAAGATAAACAAGAAAAGAGATTACATCAGTTGTTGGAGGAAAAAGAAAAGAAACAAGAAGAACGAGAAAAGAAACAAGAAGAGAGATTACAACAGCTATTGGAGGAGAAGGAAAATAAACATAAATAGAGACTACAGCAGTGGTTGGAGGAGAAAGAAAATAAACAAGATTAGAGACTACAGCAGTGGTTGGAGGAGAAAGAAAATGAACAAAAAGAGAGACTACAGCAGTGGATGGAAGAGAAAGACAATAAACAATAAGAAAGTATCCAACAATTGAGAGAAAGCCAGAGTACACAAATGGAAAACATTAGTCAATTTCAAAGCGAATTAAATACATTAAAGAATGATTTATTATATTTTACACAAGGAGGATATATTAGCCATCGACCTAATCAGCCTCAGACAATGGGAAACCCCTTCCAGACCCCGCAGCTAAACTCTAATGCAGACATCTTCAGTCCTGTTAGAAGTCACATCCTAGATATGAATGTCAGCAATACGGGTGATCTAGTAAGAAGGAAGCCACAGG
>NW_013670783.1:67857-73191 GCF_000517525.1 Limulus polyphemus | reverse complement strand
AGTCTGCTCGAAATTTATTTTTTTTTAGACTAAAATACAGCTGAGTTACTAAGCTTTATGATTTTTTAGTTTTTCAAATGTATATATAAAACCTTAAAAAAAATATTTTGTTTCATGTCCTCCATGTGCAAAATTTTTAAAGGCTTAGCAACCTATGTGAAGCAGCTACCGAGTACAAAGGTCGTAACTACAAGAGATAATTGTTTGCTTTACTTCTTTATCTACTGTTCTATGTTTTAGGAAAAATAAGTTTAAGAACTTATTTCAAAATAGCACTAATCTATATACATATATAATGTATAATAATTGAAATGTGACTGTATTTTACAAAATAATAGTTTACTAAAACAAAGCCAAGAGAAGTTACTTTGTACAGACCAAATGTCAGTTTTATGTTATTTGATATGGTAACATGAGTGCATGTGAACAGCATCATTGTAACTTCTCAGTTGTTAGCCAGGCATGGCTGAAAGGTCAATATAATAAAAAATAATAAATATATATAAATGTATAATGTTATGAGATTTAAGCTTTTTGGTCTAAACATTTATGTTTTTGTGTTATAATATGTGTTCATTCTAGAATGAAAGAGGCATAATTTTTATTTATTTCCTAATTTTTTATGGTGGTTGCGAGATAGGTCAAGTGTACTGAACCCGTACAGAGATTAATTAGTGAAAATAACAGATAAAATATAGTTTTTTCTTAAGAAACGTTTGATAACTATTTGGACATTATAAATATTTTGCATATGAAATTTCAAAATTTTCTGATGCATAAAAGTATTTTTAATCTTAAAATGAAAATTACTTTGCATGATAGATAGGTATGAGAGAAACATTGCTTTATAAACCTTAAGACTTAATAAAAAAATGATATTTTGTGTATGAAAGCATTGTAATGTTTACTGATAATCTGCCAAATTTTGTTCACATTTGCTTACTAATTTAAAAGCTATAGCATGAAAACTATAACAAGCACAAAATGGTTACAAGGTCGATCCCAGGGACCAAGCCCATACTGAAAGAGTTAGAGGTACCTGTTGCAAAAGGGGTTAATCGACATGGAGTAATCATGGGTATTTTTCTTTAATATTTATTGATCCAAACACTCATTTTAATACTTGAAAATCCTAGTGTATGAACAACTTCATTTATATCTTTTTATTCAGCTTCAGTACTGAAAGCATTGAAAACAGTATTTTGTGCATTCAACATTGATATATATCATATAGGAGCCAACAATATACAGTGTATTACTGAATTCTTGTGTAAGAGTGGAATATGCTGAGTTTCAGGTTTCCTGTGCATTATTTACAGGTCTACTAAGTCTGTGTAATGAGGACAGATATCATCTTCTTAGTCAGATGCTGGGCGTCTTTCACCCTGAACATGTTCATCATTGTCTCTTTCCTCCAAACTCTCAAGGTACCATATTGAATGTTAATTCAGAAAGTAGACATTTTTTAAATTAAATATGTTTTTGTCCAAATTATCACAACTGCCTCAGTCAGTTGGTAAGCATTTGATTCATTAAATGATTAAGGCATTCAGTTGTGTAAGTTTTGTTATTTTTATGTTTTGTTTTAAAACTAAATAGTAGCATATAATTTTTCTTGTATAATTCTTTATTTATTTATTTTCTTACAGTGAACAATGTCACTCATACTGACTGTGCATTTTCATTTACACGGTTCATTGATATTTCTCCTGCTGAACTCAGTTCTGTGGCTTTGACTGGACTCTTAGCTAGGTATGTTGCTAATTATGTTCTCGGTCCTTTGAAAGTTATGGAATTAGAATACTGTAAGTTTGTTATTACACAGTTAGTCATGAAATATTTCAGTCTCAAGGGGTTGTCTTACGAGGAGAGGCTGAAACTCTCAAATTGTTTTCTCTTGAAAACAGAAGAGTTAGAGGGGATCTGATTGAGGTGTTTAAGATTGTTAAGGGAATTGATAGTGTTGATGCCTCATCTTTTTTCATATTTAACAGTGAGAATAGTAGACCTAGGTGACACAAATATAAATTTTAGCAAGGTAGGAGTCATCTTTAGCTAAGAGTTTAATTTTTTAACAGGATGATTGGCCTTTAGAATGGGTTGCCTTCAGATGTTGTAAGTTTAAGAAAAAACTTTAAGTATATGAATGATAAGGGCTGGCTTTAAGATTTATTTTAGTTTAGATGATGGAACAGCCAAAAAGGACCAATAGGTCTCATGGTGTCCCAAAACAGTGTTATGTTATATGGCATTATTCTGTATTATTTTATTGTAGTCAACTTCTTAATGTATTTAATACTTCACAAAGCTAAATACAATTCAGGATACTAAATTTTGATATGCACATTGATGAAATGCCATAAAACTGTAGACTGAGTTTTCTGATATGGTTTGTGTGCTATTGTACAAAGTGTATAGTTCAACAGTGAAGTTTGTGTTCTGTCACGTTATTCCTGGTTATCGTTATTTCATTTGTATGCTACTCTGTCCAGGTGGCTATCTATGTATTTGACTCTGAAAGCAGCATACCGGATACAGCATCAACAGACCTGGCAAGCAGCTGACCTGTCTGAAAGGAGGTATACCTCATGTGGACTTATTTCTCTTTTGTACTACATCTGATTTTACTTATCAACTAAAGTTTTAACATAAATCTTTATTTATTTTTTAATTCATGCATGCTCTAATTAGCTTTGTCAAAATCACTTAAGAGGTTTGAATTCTAATTACTAAGCTTTAATACCCTCAGACAATCATCTTATCTATTAAACTTAACTTTTAATAGATGTAGGGCGAGTTTTGTGTTAATAAACTACAGAGCTTCACATATTTGGACAACCTGAAACATTCTGTTATGTTTTAACAAATACAGTAAAACTTATTACTGGCAAGAATTAATCCTTCAGTCAGGACAACAGTATGCTTACAATTAAAGTTTTGGGATTAATATACACTAGGTGGTGTTGCCTGTTATATTACCAATCAGGACACAGTGAGCTTTATGGCTTAAGATTTCTCCGTAATGTACATTAGGGATTAGCCATTCTTTGAATAGCTCCTTTATCTGAATTCATGTAACATAATTGCTTCTTGAACATCATACCAAGAGTACAGAAAAGAAAACCTAAGTGTTGACAACTCAACTATGTGGAACAGAACTGTATTACCAGTCCAATTTAAAATGGTTGAGACCTGTAGAAAACTGTGACAGAATATTGCTAAAGAAAAGGAGGTACCAGAGTATTAATTAGGGAGTTTTTGTAGGTATTTGTATATAATGTATGGTTACAGTAGAGTATTGTTGATAACATTCTGCAGTATTGTAAGAAATATAGCCTGGTTACAGCCTTCCGCTTTTGCACTCCTTCCAGCACCCATGCTGACAATCCCAACAACATGATTAACAACCCCATCTTTGTCAGGTTGTTTTTGAAATGAGCTAAAAGAAAAAGGCAGGTGTTTATAATACTCTTTTTGATCGCCTATTGTAATACATAATAAATGCAAATAAGTTTGGGCAAATAATGAAAAATACATGAGAGGTGGCTATCCCTGAATTAACTTGGGCAAATATTTTTTTGAAACCTGAAGAGCACCCGAGATATCCTGGGCAAATCCTGGAAGGGTTAAACCTAAAATTGATATGTTAATTTTGTGTTTCACTGAACACTGACAGTCCCAACAATAGGTGAAGTTTTCTGTAAGAATACTTGTGGAGTTGGTTTAGTTATTGTAATGCCACAATATTAATTACTTATGTAAATAAATTCATGTTACTAAATGGTGAGCTAAAATCATTTAAAAACTCCATAAATATTATATACACAACACCATTATAAGAGGCCTTACTGTACTTCTTTGATTTGTTGACTTAATCTGTGCTGATAAGCCTTGAATAGGTAAAACTACAGTCCACAACAGAGTATGGTGAATCAAAGAATATATTAGCCTCTACATCACGGGGTATATTTTTAATTCTACCTTTGATGAAAAGAAAAAAAATCTAATTGAAATTGAAATGCTAATTTTGTATTTTACTGAACACACAATATTTCATGTGATTAAGTGTTTAGTTGAGATATTTCTATGGTAGTCACAGTATCTAATAGCCCAGTGAGCAGCTGTTTGCTTAATTTAACAATAGATAAGTTTTCAATTGAGACTTGTATTTTACTTGACAAATTTATTTTTTAAATATACATATATTTTGTACTGGTGTATTTTTTAGGTCTAGTCATTTTTGAATATATGCATGTGTTGTGCTTTTATGTTTCCTAGGTGAAATATTACTTTTAAGTACGTGTGTATTATTTCAACATGTTACCTAGTGTACCATTTTTAATATAATCTAAATTATTCACAGTAACACATTTAGATTAACATATATTGAATTATCAGACTTTACTTTAGTCATGAGATCTTGTGTTGTTGTATATTGACACTTGCATATTTAGAAAAAATGCTGGTTTCCCTATAGGACACTTCAGCACAATGGATTGCTATTAGTGCAAACTTTGCCTACTGTCAAACCTTGTGCCTTACCACCCCTGGTTTTCACAGATCCCTGTAGTTCTGTGTACACCCTCACCACCCACCTACTGCACTGTATGCCTGAGACTACGCAGCATCGACAGATAAGGCTTCAGAAGCTAATAGCTAAACATAATCAGTCACTTTCTGTCCCCGGTAGTCCTTCATTGTCACCTCCATCTTTGAAGGTATGTTTTAGTTTCTTTCTGTTGTCAAGGGTAACCATCATTGTCACATGTAGCTGTTAAGGACATGTCCAAGTTTTCGACTGAATGTGATTAAGTTGCTATGTGACATCCTCATTCTCATCTACATTGTTGGATGGAACACATTCAGAGAAATATGTTTTGTTCAATTCTAAACAGAATGATCAGTTTGATGTGAGGAAAACATGTAGGTTGAAAAAAGTCAATTTAAGACAAAAATACAAAACCCTATAACATAGGTTTTTGTATTTTCTTGTGATGTTTAATTTTATTATTGTTTTCAGTTTTAGTAGTAAAGTAGATATATTTAAAGTTATGTTGCAGGATAATTGTCAGAAGGTCATCTACCAGTACGTTAGTAGTTGTGTATTTGACACGTATAATCTTGACTAGTTATCTTGTTGTGTGTAGAAAATCAATTTTAATTTGAATGTTAAAGGACACGAGAAGACTTAACTGTAAGTGTAGTTTACTTTCCAAACTTTACAGTAAGAGGTGGTAACCATAAAGTCGTAGTATTTGTTTTTAAATATTTTAATTAAATAGATAAAATATTAAGGTTTAATGTTGCACTAGTTTTCAAACAAAGTCAACTCAT
>NW_013670783.1:62553-67583 GCF_000517525.1 Limulus polyphemus | reverse complement strand
TCTCTCCTTAAAACCTTAAACAGAAGATTCCACACAACTTTACTGAAGTAGTTCATCGGTGGAGGCCAACTCAGCGATTGGACTGTCAAACTACTGAGCTACCTATTTTTCTCACCCAGACTTGTTCTAAGGTATGTTCAGTATCGTTTCACTTGTCATTAATGATGTTTTTAATCCTCTAGATAATTCATGGTTAAATAATTAGTTGTCTGTTGTGGTAACCCTTTCTGGACTGAATTGTTGCCGCTGATATAATGAGATCTGTTTTCATTCTCACAGTGGAATACTTAATTAAATTGTGTGAAACTTGGTACACAGATTTCAAAACAGTATTTACTTTCTGATTAAAATATTTAAATTGATTTAGTAGTTCCATTATCTTGTAGATTATGAAATGTCCAAAACATTGAGACAGTTTTGAAAAAAAAATTTAGAAATATTTCATTGCACATTAGTTTTCTTTTAATGTTAATAAGGAGCTTTCATTTCTTATATCCTGCCAGTTTGATGTTCATTGATATATTTACTTTGATAGTTTGTTCTGTCAGTTGAAACATTGACCACTTGTAGATATAAATCATACAAAAACACTGAAAAATACTAACAATTATTGGTGACCAATTACCTCATCTTTAGGTATGGCATTACTGTTACCATTGTCAGGAGTTATTTTGTGATTTTTTGAAAACGGTAATCTTTGTTGAGATTAATTTATGTCTAAAAAATAGTTTTCAATCAATAATGAGTTATTTAATTTGTGTATTGTTTGAATAAAACAAACTTGACATATTGAATAGTGTGCTGTTGATTACTGTACTTGTTCAACTATCTAAAGTTACCTGATGTCTTGTCATGGAAGAATATTCATGTAGCTTATAAATAGATATAACTTAACAAAACAAAACAAAAAACATATCAGGAATGGAAAGAATGTCAAAAGAAATTATAAAATAGTTCCTTTTACAACAACTGTTGTAAATCTTTTGTTAGGATCCCATAGTTCATCCTTTCTATACCTATATAGGTAACCAGTATATCAGTAAACCACAAATTACTGCAAAAATCGGTTTAATTACTTTATATAGATTAGAAATTAAGACTATTTTCTTTCTAGTCATTCTTACCTTATAGCTCTAGGTATTTTCAAAGTCAAGCTTCGTTAGTAATTGTTCAAACCATATACTGTGACATCTTTAAAGTTTGTCAACAAAGGGCTGTTGTAATAAAGCTACTGACAGAGAAAGAAAGTTTCTTGAAAAAATGAGACATTGAGGCATTATTTTTTCAAGGGATGATAGTTTCCTGATGGATATAAGATTATATTTGAGATGAGCAGAAAAATTAAAAAAAAAACAGTAAATGTTTTTGTTTCCAGATGAGACTCCTAGGAGCTGTGCAGAAATGAAAGCTGGAATACTGTTTCAACTTAACTTTGCCAAATACACTAAATAAGTATTTTATAATGCTAAAATATTTTTGAGTAAAGTATTCTTGAAATAGAAATATTTTTATTTGTATTTTGTAACTTTATGTGGTTCTGCACTCAGCACCTAATAGGTGTATACTAGTCACAATAGAGTTAAATTTGCTAAACACAAGCTTACTACATTCTCACATAAACTAAACTATTCATAGTCACTTCAGCTGTTGTATGTTCAGTCTCATGAAATAAAAACTGAAAATATGTTGTTGGTTTTTTAAACAGGTAGTTTCTGAACCTTTGAGAGTCTACTGCTGTGACCCCAGTGCTATATGGTGGCAAAAATATAATGAGAGGTGTGGAGACCCCAGAGCCTTCCGGTGGATCATGTATGGTGATCCTGATGCTACACTAGTGTCAGTACATCAGGCAGCAAATCAGTTCAATCCTTTACCACCAGGTGGACTCTGTGTCATTCAGCCTATGGATGGCTGGTCTCGTATTCTTATACCAGGTCAGAATTGGCATTTATTGTGGACTACTCATTAGTCGAGGACGAGGTTTCTTTATCTTTTCATGCCTGTAAACTTAACTGTGTGATACAGCTCAGTTTGAAAGTTTTGCTGTAGAGTTAAAATTTATAATAACTGTTAATTAGAAGAACAGATGTTAGAATTATTGTTTTAGAATGGGAAATAGCTTTTAGATGATGGTTCACCAATATATGTTAAGTTGAACTGTTATACATACATTGTTTATATATTATGGCTTAGCTATACTAGGGTTCAAATAATTTCGTAAGTCGTGACACACTGAACTACATTTTAACTAGAAAAACTGAAACAGAACAAGGCCATGCCGGAAGTACTTGTTTCGACATGCATGACTGAATCTGACAAGTAACACCTGTACCTGTTGGTCCCCATTGTAAACATGCCGTGTTCTGTGTCAATAAAAATTCCAGCTTGGGCTGCATGTGAAGCTAGATGTTGGAACTAGAAATCTGATAAACTAAACAAGCGAGATAAAAAAACTGGAATGTAGCTGTGTGTGAAAATAACATTCTAAGATCCCTCATTTTGTTAGTTGTAATTTTGATGATTGAAACCAGTTATTACTATTGATCAGATTGAAAGTTTGTTCATCTGTATAGCAGTTGATTGTTAGTCTTCTTTTTTTTTTAAGAATTCTTTCTTTCTTTTTTAGATCTTGTTCATTATGATGTGCAGTTTTAATTTACAAAAGGATCTAGTAAGCAGAGTTTCTCAGATTGTTGTTTAATGATGTAAAGTTATAAGAATGTAAAACAATATTAAGTAGTAGAGATATCTATGAGGATTGAGTAATATTCAAACGTTTTTGTATTTTTTGCTCAAGTTCTAAACTTGATTTGAGAATATAAAAAAATATCTAGGCTAATAGAAAAGACCATTGTTATCTGATTATGTGAGTAAAGAAATTTAATATGTTAGCCAGAATGTTTATTCATAACAGATAAAGAAACCTTGGTCACTGATTCTGGAAAACTCGATGTCCTTGATGATCTCCTAATGAGGCTGAAAGCTGAAGGCCACAGAGTACTTATCTACTCCCAAATGACTCGCATGATTGATCTCCTAGAGGTATGTTTTATTTGTTTATATCTGGATCAGTGTTGAACTTTGATGAATATACTGTTTATCTACTCCCGTATGTCTCATGTGACTAGTCATGTAATAGTAGGTTTTATTTGTTTATATCTGGATCAGTGTTGAACGTTGATGAATATACTGTTTATCTACTCCCGTATGTCTCATGTGACTAGTCATGTAATAGTAGGTTTTATTTGTTTATATCTGGATCAGTGTTGAACATTGATAGATATACTGTTTATCTACTCCCGTATGTCTCATGTGACTAGTTATGTAATAGTAGGTTTTATTTGTTTATATCTGGATCAGTGTTGAACATTGATAAATATACTGTTTATCTACTCTCGTATGTCTC
Source organism: Limulus polyphemus (assembly GCF_000517525.1). Classification (NCBI taxonomy): domain Eukaryota; kingdom Metazoa; phylum Arthropoda; class Merostomata; order Xiphosura; family Limulidae; genus Limulus; species Limulus polyphemus. The sequence continues at coordinate 64,177 of NW_013670783.1, read as the reverse complement.
ATGTGACTAGTCATGTAGTAGTAGGTTTTATTTGTTTATATCTGGATCAGTGTTGAACATTGATAAATATACTGTTTATCTACTCTCGTATGTCTCATGTGACTAGTCATGTAGTAGTAGGTTTTATTTGTTTATATCTGGATCAGTGTTGAATGTTGAATATACTGTTTATCTACTCCCGTATGTCTCATGTGACTAGTCATGTAGTAGTAGGTTTTATTTGTTTATATCTGGATCAGTGTTGAATGTTGAATATACTGTTTTTCTACTCCCGTATGTCTCATGTGACTAGTCATGTAGTAGTAGGTTTTATTTGTTTATATCTGGATCAGTGTTGAACATTAATAAATATACTGTTTATCTACTCCCGTATGTCTCATGTGACTAGTCATGTAATAGTAGGTTTTATTTGTTTATATCTGGATCAGTGTTGAACGTTGATGAATATACTGTTTATCTACTCCCATATGTCTCATGTGATTAGTCATGTAGTAGTAGGTTTTATTTGTTTACATCTGGATCAGTGTTGAATGTTGAATATTGTACTACTTATCTGTTCCCAGGTGATTTGTAACATTGATATTCTAGAAGTATAAGCTGATATCAATAATATTTTTGTAACTTTTACATTCAGAATTTATATCTTGCTAAATTTTTAACTGTTGTTGCTGTTTGGTGACTGACCTCTAGAGGTTGTCAAAAATATTAGATATGTATTGTCTTTGTAAGCTCTCAAGAAAAATGTTTCTCATACTCCAGGAGTACATGTGGCATAGGAAACATACGTATATGAGGTTAGATGGTTCGTCCAAAATCTCCGATCGCAGAGACATGGTTGCTGGATTTCAGACAAGGTGACGTACAGACATTCTAACAGTCATTTTTTCTTTCCTAAAATTATAATATACAAATCATTTATGTTTGAATGTGAGTATTGGATTCTAATCCAGTTTGTTTTGAAAGGCTAGTTTTAAATAAACGATAGGTTACTCTTGGAACAAAAACTGGTATTGAGTTAAAAACGCAAGGAAAATATTTTTAAGATAAAAAAAAAAGTTGTTATTAAGTTAGGCAAAGATTCAGTCGTGGCTTTTGTTTACAGGTCAGATATCTTTGTGTTTCTGCTGAGTACCAGAGCTGGAGGACTGGGTATCAACTTGACGGCAGCAGACACGGTAGGTGGACATTAAACCAAAAAGTTGTGGGTCTTGTAAAAATTAAATTATCCTAATATTCAAAAGACTGACTCACAGTGGGCAGTTATCAAAACATACACTGTTTGAGGAATTTTTTCTTTTATGTTTGTACACAATAAAATTGGCTTTAACAATATCTGCTTCTTATGTATTATTCCTCTAAACAATAATAACAAAATCCTCCTCTTCACATACTAAGCTTCAAACAAAAAGTTGTCTAGTTTAAAAATGCAAGATATATATATATATATATATATATAGTGAAATCCGTCTGCTGTGGTAGTTCTTCGTTGTCTCTTCTAATGGTTACATTGTATGATTATTATAAATATGGTGTCTTTCTTCAGGTTATCTTCTATGACAGTGACTGGAATCCTACGGTTGATCAACAGGCCATGGACAGAGCTCACCGACTGGGCCAGACAAAA
>NW_013670783.1:56028-61906 GCF_000517525.1 Limulus polyphemus | reverse complement strand
AGAAGTTTATGGAATGTTTTGAATGTTCGTAAGTGTCAACAATGGTTCAGCAAATTTCTTTCAGGTGACTTTAGCCTTAAAAACTGTGATGGCAGAGCCTGACATGTTGGAATTGATATTGATGATCTGAAGACATTTGTTGATGCAACACACTCATAAAATAGCCCTGTAATTGCATATCTCTCATAAAACAATATGTAAACATCTAAGGAATATGGGAAAACTCCATAAAGAAAGTGTTTGGGTGCCTCACAAATTCTTCGATGATCATTGTTTCCAACTTTGCTTTGTCTCTTCTGGCTTGTAATGCACGTGAACCATTTTTGGACAGAATTGTCAGCTGTGATGAAAAATGGATTCTCTATGTGAATATTAAATGCCATAAACAATGGCTCAGTCCTTGACAATAACCACTTCCGACTCCAAAACCTGTACTCTATCCGCAGAAAGTGATGCTTTGCATTGCATTTGGTAGGACATCAAAGGAGAAATTCATTTCCAACTCCTCAATCCACAGCAAACTGTCAATGCAGAAATCTAGAGTCCACAACTGGAATGTTTAAATCAAGCCCTTCATCACAAATGCCCTTCTTTTGTCAATCGGAAAGGTGTTTTTTTTCTCTACAACAATGCACATCCACATGTGGCACCTTTGATGCAGCACAAGATTATGGAGTTGGGTTGGGAAGTTCTCCCCCACCCACCATATTCTCGAGATATGGCACCATCAGATTACCATCTTTTTGTTTTGCTGCAACACTATCTTAATGGGAAAACGTATGCAAATTTGGAAGGTGTTAATTAGGACATTGACTCTTTTTGCTTCAAAGCCAATATTAATTATTTGGGTTTTTCATATAAAAAAAGCGACATTAAGTTCTTGACCTAATATTTATAAATGACATTCAAGTGTCACTAAAGTTGTTTTCTTTACAGTTGTACTTAAAGCATAACAAACTCTTCTAGAAGCTAAGACTACATTATATTTTTAATTTTAGATTGTTGCATCTAATGAAAGAGCAAAATATATTTAAAAGCTAATGACAACTTAGTTAATAAAATATTCAGCTAATATTATTGCCGATTTAGCAAGTATGGTTATCAGTGGTTGTAACTCTAAGCTAATTATATCATTGTATTGTTTTTAGATCCAGAGGATGGTTATCAGTGGTGGTAACTTTAAACTAATTATATCATTGTATTGTTTTTAGATTCAGAGGATGGTTATCAGTGGTGGTAACTTTAAACTAATTATATCATTGTATTGTTTTTAGATCCAGAGGATGGTTATCAGTGGTGGTAACTTTAAACCTGATACTCTGAAACCCAAAGAAGTGGTGTCACTCTTGTTGGATGATGAAGAGCTAGAAAAAAAGTGTTAGTATTTTTGTCTTTTAGCATATAGATAGAATGTTAGTACTGGTGTTTTGTAACAGTCACAGAAAGGGACAGTACTTGTGTTTTGTAACAGTCACAAGAAAGGGACTGTACTTGTGTTTTGTAACAGTCACAGAAAGGGACTGTACTTGTGTTTTGTAACAGTCACAGAAAGGGACTGTACTTGTGTTTTGTAACAGTCGGAGAAAGGGACTGTACTTGTGTTTTGTAACAGTCGGAGAAAGGGACAGTACTTGTGCATTTTATAAACTGGGCAGTATGTTGTTATGTGACTGTTATTTGAAAATCATAACATGTATGAAATTACTGCATCTCCAGGAGTTGTAGAAATGGTTTGAATGTTTATTTAGTATAAAAAAATAGTATTTCTACTTCTTAAAAATGACATGTTATATGCTTGCAGATGTAGTTTTTGATATTTTGTCTTGAAGCTACCCCAAGAGAAGTTTTAAACCTTAAGTTTGGGAAGAAAGATGGTACTTGGTAAATTCTTCAGGTTTTTGTAGCTTCCTGATGTGCAGAAGAATCTTTCAATTATGGATCTTACTGTTTCTTAACTACATTCGATTTTTAGCATAAACAGTTAAAATGACAAAGTTATTTAGCTATATAATTTAATAAGAAATAATTTTAAATATCATTTAGTATACATGGTGTGTTTTTTCTTTTTACAAAGTTTTAGAACTGTTATGCTTACTAATTATAATTAAAATAAGTATATTTGGCACCTTACTTTTAAATACAAAATAGTGTAGATACAAGCAGCAGTTGACTGCCCTATTACAAGTTTTAAGTTGTACAGAAGACTAAAATTCAGAAGAAAGTTGAATTTATTTTACATGAAACATTGACTAACCCCAGATGTACATCATTCTCAGTTTAGATCAGCCAATTTATGTGCTAAGTTTTGCTTCATTGTTCATTTGGCAGTTTGGGTAACACTTTGATAAACTAGAAGTAGCTGAAAACCTGGTGAGAATGCAAAAGGAGATGTGCAGTATTTAGCAGTGTGATAATTGACAAAATATCTAAATCAGATTGGTGATAGTGTATAACATTTCAAAAGATTAAACATGAACTGTAGTAACTTACTTTCGTGTCTCACAGTCCGACAACGACAAGAGGAGAGGAGAAAAGAACAAGAAGAAGCTAACGTGGACAGTGGTCAGAGGAGAAAATACAAAGGTGCTAAAGTGAGTACACTAACTATTTCCATTCATCTGATGCTGAGATATTAATTCTTCTATTCCACAAAATAAAACTTCAGCCATGAGAAAGCTATTGGGGTAAAAGAAAGTTACGGGAAGTGTTTAATGATGACATCTCTTCTACTCACAATCTTCCTGTTAGTTTTGTGTTTATGATACTAAGCAGGTGGGAATCCCCAATTTAATGGATAGAAATTACCTGTTCACTACATACACGAATAGGACTGCCTAACGTTCTATAATATGTTATGTTTTCTTAGAGAGGTCCAAAGCCTAAAAGAAAAAAACTGGAAGAAAATATTACAACCCCTGCACCCTCTGACCCTGCCACACCCACCCATCAAGATGGAGACTCTGTTCTAAGTGTGGATTCAGTTCCTCCAAGTCCATATAGTGAGGTAAGTTATGTTCACTGTACTGTTGGAAGCAGTCATAGGTTATATTCACAGATAGTTTTAATTGCTACTGTGTCTAATGTTGTGTAGTAATATATGAATTGTAACATTAAAAGTATTTGGTACAAACAAACAAAGATTCCTAGTTCAGAATCTTGAAGTGAATGTTTTGGAGAACTAATCTACAAAAGTAGCTCATATGGAAAGGACAAAGCTTCAAAAGACTTTTGACTTCAGGTCAGCTTGCACCAATTTTTGCATGGGTTGTATGGTATTTGGGAGGTTTGAAGTGGATGTAATTTAAGTGGCTGCTGGTTCTTATAACGTGGTTGGTGGAATAAGTGATGATTTGACCAGTAGTAGCCACACAATGTTGGTTTTCAAGTTCGAGTGATGGTTTCATCGTGTTCATGTAGAAAGATTCCTAGATATTGCATGTTTTCCAAAATTTATCTGAGGCAGTGTATCTGTCATTGTACCAGTCTGTTTTGTGTCCTGTCAGTATGGCCAGAACACAATTCTGTGTTTTCATCAGTTTTGGGCAGTCTTTATATTTTCTTATTCTTGCACCAAAATGTCTTCCAGTTTCTCTGATGTACAGTAACAAGGTATTTCATAAATGGAACTCTTCTGTTTGTTGTTTCTGACAAAAACAAATGTGTGTGTTCTGCAAGTTTCCAATGGACATCAATGTTTAACTTTTGGTTACATGTTTGATCTTCTCACTGAGATTTTTATGTGTATGGGAGGTCTTGTTTTTCTTGTCTGTTGTATCAGTTTGTATGTTTATATTCTCAGAGCTATTGGGGATTAGGCTAGATGGGTGTCTGTACTGTTTAAAGCACTGCATGATGTGTCAGATTGATTTTGATTGGGGTTTTCAGCTCTGTTGTTCAAATACTTAATAATAATGCATTTAAATGGTTAGATTGAAAATGTAAGTATCTATTATTACTGTTAGTGTCCTGTATGTGGTTAGTGAGCTCGTCATTCAGTGTGCTGATGAAAATGCCACGGAACAGCAGGCTGTTGCTCTTTATTTTCATGGTAAAGTGGATTCTGTTGTCTATGGAGTTAAGGGGCTGTAAGAAGGCTAGTAAGTTTTCATGACTATGAGACCAGAGAGGAAATGTGTCGTCAACGTAGTGTCTGTAAAAGCTGGGTTTCATGTCTGTTCTGCCAGAACTGGAGAGAGTGGGGATCCCACGGCAAGGCTGCTTGTTTGTTCAAAGAAATCATTGCTCTACTGAAAGTATGTGGATTTTATCCAAGATAGTTTCTATCTTCATGTCTGTTTTTTATGTAAGAGAATTATTATTCAACAGCCGTTGTTTGATAATATGGAGGTATGTTAGTAAACAAAACTGATGAGGACATTGTGGGATGTAGGCCACATGATGTTTTATATTACCCAACGGTGGTGATAGGATATGTACACCAATAAAAGCAGTTAAGTGATAGCAAGATGAGTTTATGCCACTGACTGTGGGTCTGAAAGATATGTGGCTCTTAAGTAGTCTCTAAAAGTGTAGAGAACAGTTGCTGGTAATTCTTATGTTCTTGGTAGTATTTTCACTGATAAAGAGTTTGTTTAAACCTGGTCATGAGTCTGTCTGTCTTATATTTAGGGTTATTGTTGACTGGTGGCTTCTAGTAAATGATATTGGTGTCATAATCATCCACCTCTAAGATTGTTGTGGTGTTTCCTTTATCTGTAAGTAGAATTGTTGTGTTTTACACAATTGTAATGTTGGATTTTGATTTATTGGAAATTATGAGGGTAGTACAAGTTTGATGTTTAAATCGTACTGACAGGTTTTGGGAGGCTTTAAGCCATAGATTCTAGGTTGACTGTTCTTGACTTTATTACAAGTAGTTTTGAATGTTAAGACTTGATTTTCATGAGTGATAAGTAGGTCTTCCATCTGTTTTTGGTATATTTACTAATAGCAGCTTTTGTTCTGCTGTTTTATAATCCTTGTTATCTTAGAGAAGGAGGTTTCTTTAAGTTTCACAAACTATCAAATCCCTGTGGCTTAGTAAAATTGTTAAGTGGGTTGAACAGCATTCAAGCTTGGTTAAATTCTTGTTGATGGAAGCTGCCCCTTAACAGATAGATGATTTAGGTAGAGTCTTCATGATCAATGAAGTTGAAATGGGCAGCAGAAGTACGATTGAGGAGAAAGTTTGGAGGACTAATGTATAAAAGCTATCCAGATGGAAAGAATGACGTTTTAAAAGACTTTCCTCCTGTACTTTCTCATCAAGTGTCATAGCTTTGTGTTCAGTAACAAAGAAAACTTGTGTAATATATGTTTTAAATGTCACTTCTAAAAACTTTAGTTATTACTTTATATAACAACAAAAAATGCAAGTAACTTGTTTTCTGCTATGGTTTTATATTTAAAACATTATTTTACCTGTATTTTCAGTTATCGGTGAATAGTTTGGCAATGGCTCATGATGACACCAGTAGTGAGGGTCCTCTAGTGGTGGATGATGGAAGCCCATCTGTACCACCACCAACAAAAGTTACTTCAATTTCAGGTAATTATTTTTCTACTTTTTATGATGTTTTTATAAACATAAATTAAACAAAATATTCTTTTTCCATTTCGTGTTTCCAAGTTACTTTTTTCTTGTTAATTAATTCTTCAGCGTGAGTTTCTTTGTATGCTTTCACATCCCAATTTCTTTACTGCGGAGTGTTTGTAAAGCTTCTTCACATTGCTAATTTAACAACCACACATTCTGCATGTTAGAATGTAGTGTATTGGTGACTGAATTCAAACGGACTAAGATACTTGTAGTGTATTGGTGACTGGATTCAAATGGACTAAGGTACTTGTAGTGTATTGGTGACTGGATTCAAACGGA
>NW_013670783.1:39705-55256 GCF_000517525.1 Limulus polyphemus | reverse complement strand
TAGTTATGGTTTATCTGGAAGTAGTGCTGGAATAGGTTAGTTGTTTCATAAGTTAATTGTTATTAAACAACGTACGCTGTGTATAGTTATGGTTTATCTGGAAGTAGTGCTGGAATAGGTTAGTTGTTTCATAAGTTAATTGTTATTAAACACCGTACGCTGTGTATAGTTATGGTTTATCTGGAAGTAGTGCTGGAATAGGTTAGTTGTTTCATAAGTTAATTGTTATTAAAGTTGTCCCAGCTAATTTTATTGGAGTTCATGTCTGTATAAACAAAATTACTTGTTTAACAGAAAATATTAAGTTTTTTATATAACAGTTCTAAATTCATTCCAGGTAAGTTGGCCAGTCTTTGTGAACATTTAACAGCTTAGGAACTCACTTGTATATTTTTCTTTTAAGTTTTTCTTGTTCGTGAAATATTTTAATGTGTTAAATGTTCATGAAGTGTCATATTAAGTTGTTAAATCTTCATGAAGTGTCACTAAGATGTTAAATGTTCATGAAGTGTCACTAAGATGTTAAATGTTCATGAAGTGTCATATTAAGTTGTTAAATCTTCATGAAATGTCATATTAAGTTGTTAAATCTTCATGAAGTGTCACTAAGATGTTAAATCTTCATGAAATGTCATATTAAGTTGTTATATTTTCATGAAATGTCATATTAAGTTGTTATATCTTCATGAAGTGTCACTAAGATGTTATATCTTCATGAAGTGTCCTACTAGGGTGTTAAATGTTCATGAAATGACCTACAATGGTGTTAAATGTTCATGAAGTATACTAAAGTGAAAACTTCAGACTAGTGTTTTATTCAGTGGTTTATATAGCATTTTTTATCCTTACCTATCTTGAGTATTTGTGAAGTAGCAGAGTTTATTGGAACTACACAGAGTTATTTAGTTTTATTTATGGATGAATGGATTAAGATACAGATAAATTGTTGGGTTAGTAGAGTGGTAAGTTGTAAGTTCCAGTTTTACTGGACATTGTGACACTTGGAGTGTTCTGTAGTTTTAAATTACATGAGCACAGTTACATTTAGGAAAACTGTTCTTGGCAGGATGTCCATGTTACAGTATTCTGTAAAGAATGCTTCAAAACTCACAACAGCTTATTAAAATACAAAACCTTACAAGGCCCCTTTTAGAGGGTCAGAGAGGCCTTGTCCACTTTTATCTTTTGAGGCCCCTAGCTATAATAAAAAAAAACGTGAAAACAAAATAAGACAATTATTAGCCTACAAGAAAAGTGAAACCTCAGTTGAATATTTTTTTATTTAACATATGTCTATTAACACATTTCACAAGTTGCGAAATTTAACAAATGCAAAAAAAACAAGTATTTAAATTTGAGGCCCGTGTCAAATGCCCCCCCAACTAATTGGCCCCGCTTAAGATGATGATTATAACCCACACGTTATGTTTATTAATATGCGTGGAAATAGAGTGTTATAAGCATTCTCACTTAACAGTCCAGCTAGCTTGATAGAGAGACAACCATATTAAACGTTGTATTTTATTGATAATGGATACTAGTTAACATGTATTGGCATGGTTGTGTTATAAAACGTTAGTCATGGTTTGATTATAAAGCAGAGGAAAGAAAAACGAAACAACTCAAACTACCGCTACCACATTTCTTTAAACTGAGCTTTTTTTTACCATAGTTTGCACGTATTCAGTCACGAGGTCTATTTTTCAGGTGTGCTTCGTCACAGTTAATATTATAATTACGGCAGATAGAAATGATGATAAGATGTAGCTGTGAGAACAAGTTTGTAGTAACAAACAGGATATTCACATTCCGGCAACGACATACCGTTTTTCCACTTCAATGCAAACAAATTAAGCTTGATAAAAAATGTTTGATAATCTGTGGTGGCGTTTGAAGTTTTGTTTTACTTCGTAGAAAGTGTAAACAAGGAAATGAATCATAGTTAACTTATTACTTCAATGACGGAACAAATAATTCCCCATTAACAGACTATAAGTACTTTACTACTTGTTACTGAAAACTAGTAACTTATAACAAGTTTCCAGTAATATTTTGGACCATTGATGGCGAAGTTTAAAAATAAAACAACCGTTTATGACGTATGTTAACGATATTCCAAACGGGAAGAATGATGTGTAGGTCAGAAGCTAGATACACACAGACAATTAAATAATTTCCTCATTTTAAAAGTTACAATCCAGTAATACTTTCATAATACATGTAAATTACTTTTTGTTTATATATTGTGTGGTTTTTCTGTTAGAAGATAGATGGCGCTATTACATTATTGACTTCCAAATATAAACAAAAATTTTAAGACGTATTAATGAGATTTTCTCATCCACGATTTTTAAGAATTAACTGTCACAAGGTAATTCTTTTTCTACAGGATAAATGAGTGACTTAACAGATGAAAACTTAATTTACAAGCCGAGCCTATGTGATTGAATGTCGGGCCTCGGTCTCTGCATGAGCAACAAGCACTCTTTAAGTTAATATGCAAGCTCTATTCATCATTGGCCCCTGCTAAGATCCTGAAGTTATTAAAATTGACTTCTACGTCACATTCTCCAAGGACACGTTCAAGACTCGACTTAGTAGGAGCTCTGAAATTCGCGTTTTTTTTTTATGGGAGTTGACAATATCCTGTTAATAAACTCTATATGTAAATTTATAAACTACACTTGATGACATCAAATCTGGAATACGGTCTTTAATTCCAAAAAGAAAAACAAAAAATGAAGACGACAGCTAGGCTTAAAACGAACACCTCAACTCAATTTACTGATACACCTTTCAAGGTACATTTTTTAATTGGTTTTTAATATTCGAGGAATATTTTATCCATTGATGTACAGAGCCTGATATCAATCAGACAAGATGGACATTTGAATGCACCTCTCAGTAGCTTGTAGCGTTTTGATGTTAATTTTATATTTGTTTATCTAATTTACTCAAGCCTATGGAACTTGGACAACTGACTGTCGGGTCGGGGGAATGTAACAAGAGCACTGGCGACTTGGCCGATACTGACTGTCGGGTCGGGGGAATGTAACAAGAGCACTGGCGACTTGGCCGATACTGACTGTCGGGTCGGGGGAATGTAACAAGAGCACTGGCGACTTGGCCGATACTGACTGTCAGGTCAGAGGAATTTTGTGACGAGCAGTGGTGACATAGACGGTTTTGATACTTATGCTGTCAGTGATACTTGTGTGTGTGTGTGTATATATATATATATATATATATATATACATACACACACACGCATTATACCCGCCCCCAGTGACTGGAAAGTTTGAGTTAATCAACCTATTTAGGTTGTTTCATGGACTTTAAAAAGGTTAATTGTATTTCACTCTTGGTTTCACTCACAGCCCAAGCTCTGAGCTACTTATACCGCCCACCGTGAAAAGTAATTGTTGAACATTTCAGTCATGCTAAGAGCCGCTCAACAATAACATACAGTAAATCTACATTTTTATTATTTAAGTTATGTCATATTTTGAAATATGAATAATAGTGTGATTAATTCCTAACAATTTAGTGCAGAATATCGTGCTTGTGAAATAAAATTTTGCATCAGTATTATTCATGTCTGTTCTACCGTCATTTCAAAAGTGAATGTTGAGCTTTGCCTGCGTGCTCAGCTTTTCAAACGGCCGCTGTAAACGGATACAGACGAAGGCTTGGTCAGACACCACGGGTCGCAATATACATACATAGATATGTCGGTGTCACGAAGTTGTTTAAAAACTCCAGGAATGACTAGTGTTTAAACGTCACCACATTATTTTCCTTTGGCTGCTAAGTAACTAAAACAAGTTTACTAACACGTTTAACGTTTCTTAGGCAAATTTATATAAATATCCCATTAATGTGTTGAACTTCAATAACGTGATATGGGTTCTAAAGACAGATAAAACACAGAATTTCGAACCTCAACTACAGTTTAGTGAACAGATTGCTGTTTTCCGTTAAATAATAGTTTCGAGCGGCGTAACAGACGTAAGGAATGTTGAGTGAGGTCAGTAGTGTACAACCTTCGGAACGATCTGAAAATCGCTGCGTGTGGTACTAACTTGTATGCAACAGGAAGAAGCCGGATTATCCCGAGTCGGTGCCTGTGGTCTACCAAGTGCTACCGCTGTGGGACGCTTGACGTGTTAGAAAGGTAATTAGGTCCGTAGGTAGTCATTTCTTTTATCCACATAATTCACTTCCAACGTGAGTGAGGTATTGAATCTGAGCATAGCGGACGACCTTTCCTTTGTTAAGACTTGTCAAATCGTCTTCAGACTGGACAAATGATCGTTTCTTGTCATTCAAGGATTACACTAGAACAGCCCAGTTTCTAACCAAATCTGTGAAAGATTCTTTACTTCTCCCACCTAATTGGAAGGCTTGGATATTGACGGGCTCTGCCATTAATATACTATTATTAGTTACAGTGAACAAAAAGCAGTAGTACCACCGTGAGAGGCTAAGTAGAATATGTAACGTGGAGAAAGGATTTATTAATTTAACAGCTTTATCTGCTCCGTAGACCGTGTTAGTAGCAGTTTTGGCTTCTATCTCACAGCAACGGTTTGGCCTCTTGTCTGACAGTGTGGTAGCAACAGTTTTGGCCTATGCTTCACTGTAGGCAAGCAACAGTTTTGGCCTCTGCCTCGAAGTGTGATAGCAGCAGTTTTAGACTCCGACTCCTAGTGTTATCATATTTGGCTTCTGTTTCAGTGTGGTAACAACGGTTTTGGTTTTGGCCTCTGACTCACAGTGTGGTAACAACGGTTTTGGTTTTGGCCTCTGACTCACAGTGTGGTAACAACAGTTTTGGTTTTGGTCTCTGACTCACAGTGTGATAGCAGCAGTTTTAGCCTCCGACTCACCGTGTTACCAGCTTTGGCTTCTGTTTCACAGTGTCGTAACAGCAGTTTTGACCTCAGAATGTGATAGCAACAATGAAGTATCAACATCTTTATTAACCTAGTAATCTTGTGTACTATCAGAATATATGTAAAGGGGATTGACCTTACTAGCTCATCCGTAAAGTATTGTAGAGGCCACTAAAAAACTTGTGTAAAGTTGTTGTGTAGTTGTATTCGAGACAAAATTCAGTTTATACAGTTGGCACTAGAATTAAATTATCTAGCTAATTTTACAATATCTAACTGTAGTGTAGTCTTAATTACTCGCGGTTGTTATAGATTGTTTTTTTTATTTTTTAGGTCGAGGATCAGTACGAGGACGGGGGTCAGGAGTTGCCAGGGGCCATCGTGGCCCACCTAGAGTCAATCATAGTCAGAAATCGCCGTCAGAGGGACAAAGTGCAGAACCAGCGAAGACGTCAACATCTTTAGGATTTTATGTACAGAACTCACCACAGTAGCCCCCTCTGTAATAATATTTAGTTTGTCCAGCAGAAAGGAGTGGTCATTACTTGCGGGACTGGTTAAAAAGGGGGACTACATCAGCTTTTTACTTTGCTCAAGATGATTGTAACCCCTCAAGAGGCCAATGGACAGTTCACATGGCCGTGGTCAACCGGTCTGTTGCACTACGTTGATGTTAGACTGTGTTTAAGTGGACACAAGCAGGGTCAAATTTCTCTGGACAGGGACCTCTTTGAAACGTGTAGTGTAGAATATTAACTCTTGTTCGGGAGATGTATCGATAGTGTATGTGCGTGTGTATAAATTTAGTGTGTTTGACAAGTGAACATTTCCAAAGAACAAACAGCGCGAACCTGACTTTGGAAATCATTGTAGATTCGATCGCGAGGTAGACGTACACTTTTACATTATTAGCATGTACAGAGATCAGCTTCAAATATGAAATTAAAAGTTGCTTATTTCATACTGTAGTCGTTTGATGTTGATAAACTACATCACCTGAATAATCCAGTTACTTTATATTATAATCATTAACAAGCCTTTACATTTACACAAGTATTCATACATTCGGTAGTATAACTCTTGTTAAACGTACAGTTTGATGGATGTTGAAGAGGGGTTACCATGGGAAATCCTCCTTGGACGTATTATTTGGTAAATGTCATAAAAAAGCTGCTTTAAAATCGTAAAGGTATTCATATTACTGAAGCATGGGCTAGTTAGATATTGGGGTTTATTCCCGTATTGTGCTGATAGTTTATTTCAAGCCATCTTTACGTTCACGTTTATAAACTAAACGGGTTACCTGTGTTCTGCCCATCGTACGTAATAAAACTACATTTTTAGCGTTATAAGCCCTCAGACTTGTCACTGAGCTCCCACTGGGGAGTGTGTGATTGTTGTGTTGCTAACCGAACGTACATAGTTTCATTTTCTCAGTAATCCCTCCTAGTAATATTCTCGGAAAAATCTGTAAAAAGCGAACAGTGAATTGGTGGTATTCAATAATTATATTTAACAAGTAAAACGTGTTAGTAGGCTTTAAGCATTCTAAATGCCAGGCACGTGTGTGAGCCATTTTCATGTTTTGGGACATTGTGCGTGAATAAAATAGTTGATAAGAAGATTATTTAAATATGATGTCGTTACATTCGAACTTCATCAGTCAGTTTGCCCCTGCATTAAACAACTAGTGTAAAAGTCCGTCAAAAATGACAGGAAATCAAGGCCTACCATATTTGAATCCTTCAGTATACATTTGTAACTTTGCCACCCATAAACAGACATAAGACAAAGGGTTTTCTAGCTTCGGGAAACCAAAGCCTATCAAGAACAATATCTACTTTACGTAAAGAGTGTCTCTTCCCAGCATTCATTGATCACGGTTATTTTCTAATCATTGCAATAGTTCTCTTAAAACCATATTCGATCATCGTTCACAAACTTCTCATCATAACAAACAACAAATTAATTTAACTCGGTTCTAAATAAATCCTTGGTATAGAAACTCCTTCCTTGACAGATTTTTATATAGCAGAAAAAGTGGCGACATTTAGGAGCTATTTACGCGTATGTTAGAGATTAAATTCAACTAAAATGGGAACGGGCAATGAACATAGGACAAAAAGTGGAACTGGACTAATGTAACTCACAAAATTGGGAGAAATTAAGCGTGACCGACGACAGACACTTGGCGTTTATAATTATGATGCTGCTCGTGTAACATTCTTTGTAAACAAACAGTTGACAAATAACTTAAGTTTAGCCCAATAAAGTCACTAAGTTCGTAGCAGTTAGTAAAATCATTATCAACCACGAGTGTTACATCATTACGTAACAATCACACGGTTTCTTTTATAGCCATACGCAGTGTCTAGATGGCTTATTATTGGAATTTAGAGATAGATGCTAACTCTCAGAATGTCATTAGTATTTCAACACTATTGGGTTGTGTTGTTTGAAGTATTACCAAGAATTTATCTGTGCCGTTTCTGTTAGCCGTTGTTAGAACGTTAGTTCCTGGTAAAATTATCATTGACAGTATTCAAGTGTAAACGACCAATAGAATGAATCTTTATGCTTAAGCCTACAATGTTTCGTTGTTCTGTGTCCATGTGGATATACATAGTTGTGTTTGTGCAAAAACATTCCAAAGTCCATTTCTATTGCTGCATCCTTTAGACAGAAAAAAATTAACAAATCAACTGACATTTGTTACTTGTGTTTAATTGAAGGAATTGTTAGTTTCGAACGAGTGTTTCACGAGATATAACAGGTGTCGTTTTTCTGTCAGGAAAGTTTTCTTGTTCACTATTTTTATTATTTGATTTGTACATGAAACATATAGCGTAATCACGTCACTTGTTTGTATTAAATAGAGGTTGTTGTAAAAGCTACTTACTGGAAGAAATGCTACACGATTTTAATACAGTCGTAATGTGTTAAACAGTGGTAGATGCTAGACATGTTTCATCAGTTAATGGTCGTCTTGCCCACCAGGTCCTCCGATACGAGCAAAAAAAAACCTATCTGTTTTGGTTTAATCTTTCCAAGTTTTCAACACTAGTATCGGTAGGATTGCACGTTTAGTTGAAGGAATAACCCTCATCGGGGGGTGTCATTGTAATGAAGTATGAAGTTAATTCTGTATACTGGTTATCAATCAAGTATGGAACTAACATACCAAATATCTGGTCCGAGAATGTTAAAAAGTACCTATCGTGGTCTATTGATGTCAAACGAACAATTTGGTTGCAATGATATACTCATTTCTGTTGTTAGAACATCGCGAAACAATCCTTTAAACTAAGGTAACTATTAAGTCCGACACCAGGTGTTCAAGAGTTTAAACACCTGACTAGTGGGAGCGAATTACAACCGCCATATCCATGAATTTAAATACGCTATTCATCTGATACTCTTGTCCTCATCAGCAGTTCAAATTGGATAATGATTCCTGTACCGATTCTCCGAGATTCTGGTTACTGCTCTGTCTGAACTTATGTTACATTGACGTCACTAATGATGGTTAATTGAATACTTTGTACGACTTACCACTAATAGCTTTAGTTTTTATTTATTATAGATTTTTAACTTCCTGTGTCCTGACTACCTACGGAAATGGATGACCGTTGGCCTGCTTTCAGGTTGGCTATAACAGCTACGATGATTGGCATTTTTTTCGATAAGGTAACTAATTTTGTCTGCTATGACAACATTGTGTCTCTACCAACAGATGTCGCCATGGTCCACGACTGTACACGTGTTATATTTCTTATGGTGAACTTCCGTTTTGTATCAATGGGATTTTCTTAGCTCGGACATGAAAACATAGATGATCTGATGTAGCGTAGCGTAAATGGCAATATTCTAATTTTTTCGTTATAGTTTAACCACACTCGTGGCTCCCCCCTTAAATTTCACAAAAAATTGCGCGTACTATGATGTAAACTTAACATCATAGTTAAACTAAGTAGTTTTAGCATTTTTTATTAAAACTGTTAATTTGTGTTTGTTTTTAAGCACACATTCTTTTAGTCCGTTGACTTGCACCGTAAAAGCTTATCCCCTAAATATGTTTTCCTTATTTTCCGGGGCCCGGCATGGCCAGATGGTTACGGCACTCGACTCGCAATCCGCGGGTTCGAATCCCCATCCCACCAAACATGCTCGCCCCTTTAGCCGTGGAGGTGTTATTATGTGCGGTCAATCCCACTGTTCGTTGGTAAAAGAGTTGGCGGTGGGTGGTGATGACTAGTTGCTTACCCTCTAGTCTTACAATGCTAAATTCGGCCCTCGTGTATCTTTGCGTGAATTCCAGAACAAACCTTCCCCCCCCCCCCCACATGACTCCACTGTTGGCTGTAATAATTAACTTATTTATACAGATTCAGACTGAGGAAATTCGGCTGTATTAAGATTTTCTATGCTAATGATAACTCTTGACGACAAAGGTAAATCTAATTTCAACGTCTACTGAATTCTGTATATAAACGTGTGTAAGATTAATGATGAGAAGCCAGAATGGCCTGGTGTAGGTTCACCGTTGTTTAATGTAAGAAAGTAAACAGTGAAGAAAATTACGCGTTGTTTAAATATCAACACATATATCTGGTTATTAAGTTTCGGGTTATGTTCTCATTCCCAAACGTGATAGAATTTTTAGCCCCTGCCTTCGCTGGCTCAGCGTCAAGTTCGAGGGCTTACGATGCAAAAATTCGGAGGTTTATTCCTGCAGTTGGCATAGCGCACTTAGCCCACAGTGTAGCTTTATATTTAAAGAGATGAAACAATTTGCCAATAAAAGGTGCCCTCAGCGGTATGTCTGCAGACATATAAGGCTAAAAATCGGGTTTCAATACCTGTGGTGAGTAGAGCACAGTTAGCCCATTGTGTAACTTTGTGCTTAACTATAAACCAAAAATATCGTTAATAAATGATACTTAGGTCTGGAATATTCGAATTTGTGAAACTATAAAACTCATGAGAAAACAAAAGGTACAGTGTCCGTCTGAAAATGACTTGTATTAGCCCTGATCCTTGCCACTTCATTCAATTAAAAATCATGGTCAGCAGACATGTTTTTTTTTACAAGCTGACCACACCTCGTGAAGATTGGTATGGCGACACTAACGCAGTGCTTTTATTTGTGTTCTGGTGTGTACAATCGTATCAAAGCGTTTGAAGGAAATAACTTCACCCGTTAACACATGCAAACGAACATGTTGAACTTGAAATTTTCAGCTTTTACCACGACTCTACCGTAACCAGGCAACGGGAGCACGTGCAACCCCACCATTGAAACACGCTGGGCACGAGAGTAGGTGATTACTTTTCACGAAGCTAGGCGTCTCGTTACGTTGCCTCTGATAAATCTCTGCCCTGAGGACTTTCTCATGAACTTTTTGCTCTGCGCCGGATTGGGTGTACGTGAACAGATATATAAGGCTTTCTCGATTTTTATAGTTTTTCTCCCCCCCCCCCCTTTCGTGGGGCTCGGTGAGTCTAAATTGGTTTAATACAGAAGACAGTGTTCTTTTACAACCAGGATATATTTTTTCTTGTAATCATTAAAAACGGTAATTCTGTTAATTATCCCGTTCACTTTGTGGTAAGTCCAAGAACATTTATTTTCTTAACATACACAATGCTGGTCATAAGCAATAATTACACCCACCCTGTTCAACGGTATGTATTTTTGATGCATATTCCTTTAGATACAGTATCAGTTTTTTTGTTGTATGTTTGTTTCAGTACGTGTTCCTAGTAGTTTTCCAACGCTTTGGAATCGATATGCAGAGTGGTTATCTTAGGCAACAGTCATGTACAACAACACCTAGTACGATTTCTTAAACAGATACAGCTATTATTATGTGCAACGCAACATCATACTGTTTAACACAACAATGTCCCACCCCCAAATGGCTCAGTGATAAGTTTGAGGGCGTTTAACGCTAAAACTAGGTTTTCGATACCTGTGGTGGGCAAAACACAGACAGCCCATTGCGTAGCTCTCTGCATAAACAAAAATAGTGACCATCACTTCTGACAGGTATGATTGTTACACAACAGTAGTGTCCATCACTTCTGACAGGTATGATTGTTACACAATAATTGTGTCCATCACTTCTGATAGGTATGACTGTTACACAATAGTTGTGTCCATCACTTCTGACAGGTATGATTGTCACACAACAGTAGTGTCCATCACTTGTGACAGGTATGATTGTTACACAATAGTTGTGTCCATCACTTCTGACAGGTATGACTGTTACACAATAATTGTGTCCTTCACTTCTGACAGGTATGACTGTTACACAATAATTGTGTCCATCACTTCTGATGGGTAGGACTGTTACACAGTAGTTGTGTCCATCACTTCTGACAGGTATGATTGTTACACAACAGTAGTGTCCATCACTTCTGACAGGTATGACTGTTACACAATAATTGTGTCCATCACTTCTGACAGGTATGATTGTTACCCAATAATTGTGTCCATCACTTCTGACGGGTATGACTGTTACACAACAGTATTGTCCATCACTTCTGACAGGTATGATTGTTACACGACAGTAGTGTCCATCACTTCTGACAGGTATGATTGTTACACAATAGTTGTGTCCATCACTTCTGACAGGTATGACTGTTACACAACAGTAGTGTCCATCACTTCTGACAGGTATGACTGTTACACAACAGTAGTGTCCATCACTTCTGACAGGTATGATTGTTACACAATAGTAGTGTCCATCACTTCTGACGGGTATGACTGTTACACAATAGTTGTGTCCATCACTTCTGACAGGTATGACTTACACAATAGTAGTGTCCATCACTTCTGACAGGTATGACTGTTACTACATTTTTAAGTGCCACCAGGAAAACCAAGTAAATGATTCTTTATATAACTGTTTTCTGACAACTGTGTGTCGAAGAGATCGGAACATTAACTTTATTACAAGATCGTACTCGCATTAATGCCATATTTGGTAAGCCAACGCCTAAGAAAGTATAGAGTTACTTAACTTGTCAGCCTAGCAACGCCTTTATATTTCATTCATAAAACAAATACCTCCTCTCGAAACAGTTCGCTGCCGAGAAAAGCAGCGGCCCCTGGTTCGTGCAGAACGACCTTGATTTGAGCTCCGTTCAGCACGTTCTCATGTTAGGTCAACGTTGAAAATTCTTGAACCGAGTTTTTTAGAGCTACGACACGAGACACCGATTTTTCTAACCCTTAACCAGAGAGAAAACGAGGTGTCGCTCTCGTCTGAAGGCCTAGAATCGGTGGTTCCCAAACTGTCTGTCAGTCGCGAGAGGGATCGACAGGGATTAACCAAAATTCGGCTCTCTACGAGCCCATAATTGATTGTTTGTTTTTTTAATTACCTTATAAGTTTTGTTTTTCAGTTAGGAAACTGTTTAAAAAAAAACATTGTAGTTAGTAAAAGGTTATTTAATGTGTAAAAAGCCAATTTGCTAATGAACCCAATGTAGTCATAATCCGACCGGACGTATTCGTCGTAGAACAAGACAAAGCATAAATATATTTTGATCATAAATGGCCCTAAAATATTTTTGAACAGACAAAACTAAAATGCATAAGATCTATAAGAATTTACTGAAACATATTAAAACAGTATCCCCTTCCCCTATTGGGCATGGGTTTTCGGAAAATTGACCGATAAATCGTGAGTTGAGATGCTAATTTCCATACGTTATTACATAGACAATAAGCGAACTAATCAATAATTATTAACCTTTCATATTTCAAGTACCTACGCATGCGCATTGTCACTTTTCAATCTCACTAGCTGTCCTATTTTATGTAATTAATAAATAATCCTTTTTTTTATTTATAATGTCTTAAAACAAAACTACAAAACGAGTTTTATTTATGACGTCATGTCCAACACTCATGTTATCGTGCCGCCCCACCCAAGCCTTTGTTTTTATTATTTTGAGAAATATAAAATATCTCATTAATGAATTACGAAACGTGCTACGTCATCAACAGTTCGTGTGTTCTTTAGAAATTAAGGTTCAAAGGTGCCCCCCCCCCCTAAGATTTTGTTGAAATGGCGCACTGGTGGCCCGTTCATTTTATACTACAGGTTCTTATCCAGAGAAAACGTAAATGTAAATACTTTTAAATAAAAGATGAATCTAAGATAAATAGACATGCAGAGCGACAAATACTTGACTGGTCATGAAGAACAATATCATGACCAGTCAAGTCGCCGGCACAAGAAGAACAATATCATGACCAGTCAAGTCGCTGCCACACGAAGAACAATATCATGTACCGGCGACTTGACTGGTCATGATATTGTTCTTCATGTACCGGGGACTTGTCTGGTCATGATATTGTTCCTCATGTGCCGGCGACTTGTCTGGTCATGATATTGTTCTTCTTATGCCGGCGACTTATCTGGTCATGATATTGTTCTTCTTGTGCCGGCGACTTGTCTGGTCATCATGCCATGTCACAACATGATCAGCTCCCAGTTACTGTGGTATCCATGTGTATCTTGTTGAGTCTACCAGTACTTTAACCCACGAAAGCATGAAAACTTGGATTCTTAACAGGATGAGTATTAGACGTGATAGACTGTATCTCGTGTCTCCGCAAATGCTAAGGTGAAATTATTATTGTTATTTATTTTTTATTTCCTTCCTTTTTTTTTCTCCCATAGCATGTTTATCTCCAGTATTTATTCAGTATGACGTTACCTGTATGTCTTGGTCTACGACACAACGGTGTCTGACTGACCCTGGCCTAATCCCTCGAAAGCACTTATATGATTTTAAGTACATGAATTACTCGTTAGTGCCCCTAGAAATGATATGGGGCGCTTATCAAATATTAATAAATAGTATGATACTTATACACACATTTAATAACAAAAGTTTTAATTGTATACAAATGTTACAGATCTATTGTGATACATTTCACAAAATACGCAGACACAGGAACGTTGCCAACTTTGTCTCATAACTGCAGTAACCCATATTGACTTTCTTTTTGGGTCAGCTGGGAATCTGTACAAAGAAATACAGTGGAAAGGCATTTTCAAGTTGTTGTTTTTTTTTCTTCTCTCTCTCTCCACTGCACACTCTGTCTAATATGGCAAACACAAGATCGCGTGATGTCATGACGTCATTCTGGAAAAGTCTATTATTTACAAGATAACAGATGCAATACATTAGTTACAGTTCAACAAATGTTAGGTACAAACACTATAAACAACAGACACCACATTTTAGATATTTTTTTATTCTAATTTTTGCCATGGACTTGTCTCCACAATAAGGGACCATAGACATATTTCTCACTTTATTAAACAATTCAAATAAACTAAATGTGGAAAAGAGTACATCATGCAATGGAAAGACAATATTTACTCATAGTTTCATTTTTCTTTTGTTACATTCTATATAACAAAAACTGGTTATATAAATAAACTGAAAATAACATATTGATCGTTTTACCTAGTAATTAGAGACAGTTACAACCTGAGACCTAGTTCTTGTTTTGCCTATTTTGAATATCAGACTGTTAATGTAAAGTGTTACCTTAAACGAAAATAGATAACAATACAGTAATACTACGGTTGTTTCAAATCAGAATGTTAAAAACCACCGCTATAGACGTACACATTTGTTATTTGAATAAGTCAACGAAGCGTCACATGTGCTCTGCAAGTAGTTTAACACTTCCTAAAAATCACTTACATTCAGTTCCTAACAGGCTACATTTCCAAAATTAACAAATCTTTGCTGCTCTAACGACAAGCTAGCCTATACTACAGAAGTAAGACTAACTAACCTACACTACAGAATTAAGACTAACTAGCCTGCACTACAGAAGTAAGATTAACTAACCTACACTACAGAAGTAAGACTAACTAACCTACACTACAGAATTAAGATTAACTAGCCTGCACTACAGAAGTAAGATTAACTAGCCTATACTACAGAAGTAAAACTAGCTAGCCTACACTACAGAAGTAGAATTAACGAGCCTACATTACAGAACTAAGACTAACTAGCCTACACTAGAGAAGTAAGACTAACTAACCTACACTACAGAATTAAAATTAACTAGCCTGCACTACAGAAGTAAGATTAACTAGCCTATACTACAGAAGTAAAACTAGCTAGCCTACACTACAGAAGTAGAATTAACGAGCCTACATTACAGAACTAAGACTAACTAGCCTACACTACAGAAGTAAGACTAACTAGCCTATACTACAGAACTAAGACTAACTAGCCTATACTACAGAACTAAGACTAACTAGCCTATACTACAGAATTAAGTTTAACTAGCCTATACTACAGAAGTAAGACTAACTAGCCTACACTACAGAAGTAAGACTAACTAGCCTATACTACAGAATTAAGTTTAACTAGCCTATACTACAGAAGTAAGACTAACTAGCCTACACTACAGAACTAAGACTAACTAGCCTATACTACATAAGTTTAACTAGCCTATACTACAGAAGTAAGTTTAACTAGCCTGCACTACAGAAGTAAGACTAACTAGCCTATACTACAGAAGTAAGTTTAACTAGCCTATACTACAGAACTAAGACTAACTAGCCTATACTACAGAACTAAGACTAACTAGCCTATACTACAGAACTAAGA
>NW_013670783.1:27077-38831 GCF_000517525.1 Limulus polyphemus | reverse complement strand
AATTTTAAACTAGCCTATACTACAGAAGTAAGACTAACTAGCCTATACTACAGAAGTAAGACTAACTAGCCTATACTACAGAAGTAAGACTAACTAGCCTATACTACAGAAGTAAGACTTAGTTAGTCTTACTTCTGTAGTATAGGCTAGTTGCCTATACTACAGAACTAAGACTAACTAGCCTATACTACAGAAGTAAGACTAACTAGCCAATACTACAGAATTAAGACTAACTAGCCTATAATTTCCAGGGCAACTCTTATCACCTTGTTTAAAAATTAACACCAGCAACCTTCCAATCCTAAGGCACCAACCACTTGCCTTTTGACCTACCAAAAATGAGAGAGAGTATTCCATATCTTATCTTTGACCTTTAAAAGCCAGAGGAAAATCTGGTTTGGTTCTGGTGCTTCATCTGTTTTTAATCTTCCAACTTTTATCCAAGGTACTAATAACTACTGATTCCAGTATTTTCCACAGAGTACTCAGGATTAAGAGTATTGCTGTTATCGTCTCTTGTATATATATATGATTTAAAGCACAGCCATCTCATAGTCGTCAACAAAAACTTTGCCATCAGCATTTTAACATTTTGCTTACCATTAACTTAGAACAATATTCTTACTAATTGGTATTAAGACTCATAACGTAGGAAATTAACGGACTTTTCTCAACGTTAAAATACTTTCAGTTAAAAGTCCGTTTATAATTCCACAAATATCCTTGCTATCAGTTTTAGTATTATCAACCGTTTCTCGTAAGTTCTTTTGGAATTCCCATTTTTTATACCAAGTCTACAACTTTCTTATGATTCGTAACTCTTTCAATCTCTCTATCACTTTAAACTTGTGACATTTACCCGTGATTTTCTCCTTTAGTAAACAATTAAGTTTGATGTTGCCTGTTAACCTTTTCTTATTTGTAGGAGCACGCGCATCGTGTATTAAAAGCAGTTTATTTTTTTCAAGTTTTCTAAAACTGCCCCACATAACTTTTAAACTTATTATCCCAATTCATTATGGCAAATAAATCTTATCTGATGGCCTCAAAATTGGCCTTCTTTTATCTCAACATGTTGCAAAACATCAAACCTAATTAGACAATAACATGCTCATTGGTGGTTAACTATAATTCTAAAATGCTATTTTTTTATTTTTTGGTTTGCTATTTCGCTATTTGTCCCGGCATGGCCAGGTGGTTAGGGCGCTCGACTCGTCATCTGAGGGTCGCAGGTTCGAATCCCCGTCTCACACTAAACATGCTCGCCCTTTGAGCCGTGGGGCGTTCTTACGTGACGGTCAATTCCACTATTCGTTGGTAAAAGAGTAGCCCAAGAGTTGGCGACGGGTGGTGATGATTAGCTGCCTTCCCTCTAGTCTTACACTGCTAAATTAGGGACAGCTAGCGCAGATAGCCCTCGTGTAGCTTTGCGGGAAATTCAAAACAAACAAGTAAACACTCCAAGTGCAGTTACTCCGACCCTCATGTCGTATCTACATCAACATTCATCAGCAGTAAAAATTACAGTTCGGAAAGGAGGAAGAGGCCATCTTGAACCTGAACCTCCCTGGTCTATCAAAAGTCCAAAACACCGATTATGAACTGAGAGAGATTACTGCTTCACTCGACACAATGTGTCAAAAGTTAATCTCCAATAGTTATTGATGTTGTTCATTTCTCATTGACCTCATCTGTCTGATTAGGTGACCTATATAGAAACTGCCAATTAAAAACATTTTATCTATGAAACCTGTGATTGTAACCTATATATAACTTCTTGACTATCACTTTTTGTTTTCAATCCTAATAGGCTACAGTTCTTACTTTACATACAAAGCTATATCAACCCCCTGCTTTTTTTTAGAATAATCTATCATTATTAAATAACTTACAACTTTGAATTTCAAACGAATTCCTATAATCAGCGTTCTCCAAACCTAAACAAATCCCTTTAAATTTCCGCAGCGCTAATCTGGAAACTTTCCACAGGTGAAATCAAGATTTAAAGTTCTGTTATAAAAACATCACGTAGTCCTGGTTGGATTTGTCAACCCGCTACAAATGGCGTGGGAAAAATCGAAAGGTCAGGGTCAAGCTCTACGCTGCCGAAGGTAAAGACACGCTACCCTTGTTAATAACATCTTGATCTATTTCTACCCGTCGAGTTAGCACGACAGAAGCTCGCTACAGCCGCATGAGAACCGCGAGACGGTGAATTTAACAACACGTGCAGAGCGCGCGAAAGACTTCTTACAGCAATGACTAATGAATGTGTCAGCCAGGGAAAAATCAAATATAGAGGAGAGTGAGAAAAAAAAAGTCTACAACCTAAGAATATATATAATTCCGATTCTAATATTGTTATTAGTCATTAGAGGATTAATAATTTCAAATCAAGTCTTTTTTTTTGTATCACACAAAATTAGATTAAATTGGCTGCAACACTGTTTTATTTTTTCTTACAGTTATTTTAACTGCTATAATTAATAAGTCTCATAATTGGACGAACATGTGGTTTGTTCGATATTTTGTTTTTAACCAGGGCATGGTTGATTTTCTAACAAGAAAGAACTGCAAAGAGTTGCACGTGCACAGTGAATGAATAAGCAAGTGTTGTGAATGAATAGTAGCAGTCACTATCAGATAATTCATCTACCGGAAATGATAATAAATGCTTGTAAGAATGGCTTAAACACACGACTGTGACGTAAAAGGGCACGTGACAACCACCGTCCAATTACCAATGGGTATTTTTCTTGTGAGGACGGGAAACTCGTTTCCTCTCTCTTTCTCAAGGTAAACATCGAAGGTCGAAATCCCTCTAGTGTTGTCGGCCTACAACTATTAAAATGTCAGCAGATACAAAACTGTAACAAGTACACTTGAAATCGTAAAAAACTATACATTGCTCTAGCCGTTTCTTAAGAAAATGTTAGTTACCTGTAAAAAGATTAAAATGTGCAACTGTTGAAACATCGGTATTTCAATAAGAAATTAATTTGTTTGGTATTGTTAAACGTAAAGATACACAATGGGCTATCAGTATTCTATCCACCAAGGGTATCGAAACCCGGTTTCTAGCGTCATAAGCCTGCAGACATACCGCTGCACCACTGGGAGACCACGAGAACTTAAAACAACAAAACAAATATGATAGATAAGGCCATACATAATACTTGAATTTAATTTAATTTTTAATCATTCTTATGTCTAAAAACGGTTTTGAATTGTTGAGAAGAATTTTAAAATTTATAAACAGTAAAACTGTATTAACAGCTGGTGAAGGACGCGAACCATTACTCCACATCATAAATTTAAATATGGTGTTAAAATTCAGATCATAATTATCAACTGTTATTGGCCATATTTCTGAGAAGTACAAATATTTCCGAGTCTTTTTTTTTTTTGTTCGATGTTAAGCGCAAGCTACACAATGTGCTTATCTGTGCTGTGCCCGACACGGGTATCGAAACCTGATTTTTAGCCTTATAAGCCTTCAGACTTACCGTTGAGCTACTTTGGGGAGGTAGTATTTCTGAGTCGCGTCGCTAGATTCTTAAACGATTCGGGTCCACAGACGCGGGAATTTTCGGCGTTTCAGTATGATATCGATCATGGTTTTCTATTCTAATTTTCGAGAGACCATCTGGGGACTCCGAGCACTGTAAAATAGATTCGGGGCACGAACTCCGTGTGCCAGTGCCTAGTGACGCTTCTGGAGATGACCCTGATTTGTTTCTAGATGGTTTCAGCTTTAGTTGAATTCTCGGTTTTTAGAAAGTCTCTGATTTTTACCACTTTCAATTTCATTACGCGTAAATTAAGGAAATTTGATAGTTTTCAAGTGTTCTGTTGCTTGAATTTTTGTAATTCATATCTATAATATAGTATTAAGAACGTGATATATAATTGCTGATTGAAAAAAGTGTGTTCCATCTGATACAACCCAACACGAGGTCCATTTTTTAAAAATAAATACCACACAATGGAAAACAGCTTTTACAGCAGTTTATATTCGTGTTCCTTGGTCTTTGTCATACCTTATAAATTTATAATATATTTCAATGATTAACACCAGGTTTATAAACACATCAACTGTATAGTTCCTTTGGGTGGAAAGAAAGTAAATTTTGAAATTGAAGCGGAACATAACAACTGTGAGCCTATGTAATACTTCAGAATCATAATATGAGATCAAAATTTTAAACAGGAAATCACTGAACTTGTTCGACATTGAAAAGTTCACCGAGTTATTTATTTGTTGCGAGAGTTTAGTCAATCTGGAACTGTACGCTTGGTTATCAGCTCAACACTGACTTATATTGAGAACTTTTTATCAAGGGAATGTTAAGTATCAGCAATTCAAATAAGTTCTTATTCATCTCAACTTTGTGGTTATTGGCTATTTTTAAATTTGGCAGTGAGAACCAACAGGACCATTGTTTTTTTGTATCATTAAAACGATATGACCAGTTGTATAATTTGTAATGCACGACACATTACAACAACGTAACGTTTATACGAAAGATCATTCTTTGCTAAGAATAAATACACGTTAAACAACGGTAACAGTATTAAGAAATAATACTTTATATCATTCCTTATTTCTTTAATGTTTGGTATAGTAAATGGAAAAGAAGATTTAAGAAGTGCTATACATTTTTTAACTTTATATTATATATTTGGACTAATTACAACTCGTTTACATGGCCAGCTGGCGCCATTGGCAGGAATGATTATAATGAAAGCAGTGTCGCCGTCGAACAATAACCCACGCGAAACGAGTTAGGACTAATTTAGTTGCGTAACTACTATTTTTTGTTTTTGTTGTTTAAATTATAAGTAAATAAAACAAATAAAGGAAGACAAACGTGAGAAAGGTGACCTCCAGAACTCAAGGTCTTCAGGCTCAGACGTGGGAAAGTGCTAGCAACAAGGTTCTTGATCCAAACTTACTAATGTTATCTGCTACCGGTTAGGCCTAATTATTCGTCGTCTGCCAACTTATACCACAGGTGACTCATTGAGACACACTAAAACATACTTTTATTTTGGAGAAATGCCAGGACTAGGTTGCTGTTATTGACTTTACATACGTTTTGTTTTTGGGGGAAAAAATATTTAACAACTATTAAAGAATTGAATGGTTTGTATGTTTGAACACATTAAATATGTTTGACACATTTAATTCGGATATCACGTGACGATATTTAAGACATGATTCATATTTTACTTCGTTTTAAACTGGAAATTCTGGAACTATGTCAAGTGATACTTAAAAAATAGATTATATTTCTAACTCTAAGACGTTCAAGTAAATAACAATAAATGTTCAAGAAAAAAACACAACTATAGTAACAAACATTTCTGTAGTAGGAAGTTTTGAAATTTACAGTGCTTAGTGTGTCGAATTGTGGAGTTAAAGTTCCGTGGTTCACACCCTGCTACCATTGTAAAAAATCGTGATCTGCATCTTGAGGTCTTCGGTGCGTCATAAGAGTGACGGTCAAATCCCACTCTTCGGTCTAAAAAAGAGTTGGCGGCTATTTATATCTTCCGTCTTATCTATCACTTCCAAATTAAGGACGGCTAGCGCAGATAGCTTTCTTATAATAGCTTTAAGTAAAATCCAGAAAAACAAATAAAATACAGAAATAAGAATTTAGAAGAAACGAAGTGCTAAGATCTTTAATTTAGGCTAACTGTATGTATAACTACAACAATTATAATTCGATGGAACAGAAACTTATAAAATAAAAGGATAGCTAGAACAGGTTGTTGATTTAGGACTAGGAGTTCATTTGTAATTAGTAAAGTTTCTTTGATTGCAAGGTAATTTCTAGACGATTCTGGGGTAAATATTTTGAATTTTTCTTAACTAATTCTGCTGGATAACTTCAAGTGTTTATATGCTCGTATACGTAATTGGCGTATTGTTTTGCCTGACTGTGTACCTAACTCTACAGTCCCAGTCATAAATAATAACTTATTTCCAGTTGACCTTATTTGAATTTAAAATTGCGAAACATTCGATTTATTGTTATAACAGTGGTGTTTTGGTTATTATTAAACTTTAATTGCCGCCTGACTAATGTGTTGTAAAAGTGCTGTTAAAATTATGCAAAATATTTCATTGTCAAATATCATAACTAACACAGAATTTAGAAACTTCATTAATTTTATTGTAAATATGTCACACTGGATACTTATTATTCAGCCTACTTCCAAATTGACTAATCTGAGGATTTTTCAAACCATAATTATGACTTTACTTGACATGAGGCGGGAAAAATTAAAACGTTGATGTGAACTATAGTTAATATAATGGTACGGTAACTTTTTAAAGTATTATACTGCTTATATAAATAGCGTTTCTTTGAATCTTTTGTCTCTCATGATCCATTCTTATTGACGAAAGATCTCTCGGCTATTGGTTTAGTTTGTTTTAAATTTTTCGCAATATTATACGGGGACTATCTGCGCTAGCCGTCCCTAATTTACAAGTGACTAGAGGGAAAGCAGCTAGTCAGCACCACTCACCGCCAACTATTGAGCTACTATTTTACCACATTATAACACCCCCACGGCTGAAAGGGCGAGCACTTTCGGTGTGGCGAGGATTCGAACCCGTAACCCTCAGATTGTGAGTCGAGCGCTAGACCATTTGTTTGTTGAATTCCGCACATAGCCACACAAGGGTTATCCGTTCCTACTTTTGAAGAGAAAAATACAGGGAAGGTAGCTGGACACTCATGTTAGACCGAATTGGGGGATTGACCGTCACTTTTTTTTTTCTGGCAGTAACAGGATGGGAACCAGAGAGTCTCAGCACGCTTACTATTCAGACCGCGCTCGTCCCAATAGAGAGAATAGACAATTAGTGGAGTGATTGTATGTACGCTACATTCTTAAATCAATTCACATTGATAAATCGTGGGAAAATAGTATGTTGCATATATACTACTACAATACTGAGTTATTCAATCTTAGTCATTAGCACTTGTGTCCACGTGACAACTTATTGACACATACCGTTCACTTAACTACTTACTAGAATTTAGGTTAATGGTTTTATTTTCTTTGCATGCATAATAAGCAAAGAGTAAACGCCACCTGAAGAGATTGATGTTAGAAAGTTGAAAAATGCTAATTAGTAAGACGTATCAAATACCTTTTTTTAATACATAATTCTGCGTTCTTTGTTAGTGATCCACATAGGCGTAGTGCACTTTATACGCAAAAATGATGTCGCAACATTGAGAATGTTAGTAAAACCGACATATTTTATATTTTTTTACATTGTATTTATTTTCTCACATTTATCGACAATACATTATTTTAACATCGCATCAATCAGTCCACAACAAGTTTCCAAACTCTGCATTTTTTACCTTTTTAAAACTTTCATGATCATAATCAGTTTCTTCTTTATTTACTTCTAAATCTTCTTAAATGCCAAAATCATATTTAAAGCAAGGAAGAAAAAAAACTAAAAATTACAGTCCAGCCATATAATTTGAATAAAATGGTAGTGATAAAAGACTGAAAACGTTATTAAGCCTAAGCTTAGGCTTAACAAAGTTTTTTTCACTAAAATTGTTTCTATAGGTCTTCTTTCACATTACTTGGTTATTCTGAAATAGACTAATAGTTTAAATCATTAAAAATAGTAATAATAAAAGGAATAATTGTTAAACTTATTTGAACGTAACTAGATAACGGCATTTATTGGAAAAAACAATTAAACCTAAGTAAACTTGAAATACTTCAGCATTCTATCACTAATATCAAATGTGGCTCATGTTCAATAAGATTAACAAACATAGTGAAGTAATTAGTATCGTTTGAGTTTACATATCTGATTATAAGTGTTGTTTTTATACATGTTACAGATTTTACAGTAAGGAAGAATATTTTTAAACAGGTATGACGTGTGGTAGCAAGTTTCAGAGCCGAATCTGTAGAGTGATGGGGTGTTTATCAAACCGTATATAGTTTTGATATATAACATGTCTTCATAATCTTTGAACCCTGAAATTTATATTTTTTTAGAAACTTAGGTTTCGAGATTTCTGTTTCTGTATTTTAAAATACACTAATTAAGGATCCGATAGGTATATTTTTCTCACATGAAAGAACTCGAATTCTTAATTCAGAATGACTTACCTACACAGCGTTGCTAAAATAAACTCACTAAAAACCAAGTTCCTCCATATTTGATGTTATGTATTCAATGTGTTAGATTCTCGAGCGGAATAATATTAGTGAGTTATTGTTTCAATATCTAAAATATTATCAAGTGTCTTGTTAACTTTTATTTCAAGATGTAATAAGTTTACGGTTCATATACCAAGAATGATACTATTAAGTCTTATACGAGTGTCGTAAACGTGCAACTGGTAAGTACAACACAAATTGAACATAAAAAGCTTTACCAGAAAAGGTAATCTTACAAAGGGAAGCAAAGTTATAATGACCTTTCAACTTCTCAGGCTACTATGTTTGTTGTCATAGCAACTACAGAAACCATTTTAATTCTCTATGATATCTCTGTTGTCAAGAGATCGAGTAGCCCATGTTTTTTAATCCTTTCATGCAGGTGCTTCATCTGTTGCTAAGTGACACAACCATGTGAGAAATACACCTCTATTCAGTATAGTCGTTTGTTACTTTTACGAGCATTGCATATTAAAAAATATACTTTTGGATGGCTTCCAAACTTAAATGTGAAAAACAACAGCAAAACGTTTATGCTCAGATATTTGATAATGTAGAAAAAATGAAAAATCATCCCACGATACAGAAATTATCCTTGTGTAAACAATTCTGCTAAGCTGAGTTGTTAATACTTAAAAATATTTACAAATAAGCACAACAGCTATTTCAATTGTCATTTAAGTGGAAGAAAAAATTAAGTACTCAGTATAAATTCCATGTTCTTTACTTCAAGCCTCGTTCTGGATATTTTTACTGATATGAAAACATTCTACACGACTTATTCTTCAAGTGGTATCGAAATAAATGATATACATGTTAGAGTTTTGCTATCCAAACTCACATAGCTTTCCAGGATCACTTTATAAGTAACACATTCTTAAATTCGTCTTTGAACATAAATTACAACTTTTTTTTTTAACCTAAGGGCCACTAGATGGATTACTGCAGGAAAAAAACGTAAGTTTGTAAATATGTTCTGCAACGTATGTATATGTACATGTCATCATTTTCACGTTTTATTTATGTAGCTGTTTCGTAAGAATTATTGACTGGTTCTGCGAAGAAATGAAAAATTATATTTAAAGAATATTTCAATGCAAATTGAATTATCAGTACACATTATATTTAAAAGTCGTATCGACTGAAACAACAATTCTGAACTCCTTTTATATTTATAATCGTGAGTAGGTAGTGCCATCTGTTGTTCACTTTTAAACATTGACTCCATTTGATCACAAAGTACAGGGGATTCTTCGTTAGGACTACTAGGTTATACGTTAATCTGTTATTTTTCTTTCCGTTTTTTGTACGAAGGAAGAAAATTACTGAACCTGGTGGTGAGGAGTAAAAAGTGAGTTTAACTCAATTTATTGTATATTTGATGTGTATTATGTTCTTACGCTCAGTAGAATAACGTATTAACTTGCAATGTCTTGAAGATTTCTCATTCTAAAATACAAAAGTTATTTTAAAGATTTAACTCACTTTTGTTCTGACATAAAAACGAATTATATTCATATATATTTTACCTAATATGCTAATTTTGAAAACGTCAGTTTTTCTAAGTTGTAATAGCTACAAGTAAGTTTAAAATTGCTTGTCCAAACGAGAATCATAAACAAGACATCAGAAAAACGTATAAATGGTTAAAATAACTGTGAGTAAGATAAAGAATGTGGTCAACAGTTTCGGCTAAAATACTTTCATTGGGGTTGATAAATTTGTACGTGATTTCTAAAGGAAAATGTGACGTCAGCGCCGGTATGTACAGGAAATGAAACGTGAGATTCGAAAGCATTCTTTAAACTTCGCATGTTTAATGGTTATTGAACCGTGTTCTATTTCAATCTGTCACAGTCTCTTAACTTCGTGTGTGATAGCACGTGGACATTGTCAGCCTTCTGTAGTAAAAAAAAGAAGAAAAAAGGTTAAAAATAAGAAGAATTACTAAAATTGAAAAATCAATTACCACCCCGATTGGACACGACTTGGAGAAGTTGCATTCCTGCTGATCTGGCTACAAAAGTCCTGTCAAGGGTCATTTCTAACACCACAACGGTAAATCTACGGACTTTCAACGCTAATATCGAGGTTCGATTCCTCGCGCTGGACACAGCACAAAGCTTTGTTTTAAAAAAAAAAGGCTAACTAACGCCACCTGTCGGACTATATCCATGGGAACCATGAAATGTTTTACACCTAACGGCCCGGTTACAAATGTACAGTAATTGTTTAGGTCTAACGCCACCTGACGAGTTTTATCTACGGGAACTGGATTGTATGTCTGTTGACCTGATTACAAAAGTGCGGTAAGGGTTTATGTCTAACGCCATCTATCGGACTTTATGCTTGAAAATTTTGAAAACTTTAAGGTATGAAACTCAAAAGAATATTCTAGTATCTTCCGCTACTCAAAACCAAAAATACAGGTATTCAGTCCAAAAGGGAAAGCGGGGAGGAAATCTTCATTGTCCATTATCTGACCTTGTTTAGCGGTTAAGTCCAGCACATAAAGATAAAACAGTAGAACGAGATTTACTTTTTAAGGCTGGAAATATTAGTTTAGCATGAATAGAAACAGTGCATTAACCCAAACGAAATGAATCCAGTTTAACTGATATTGGAACTGTGTAATCACAAACAATGTTTAACAATTAACAGAAGTTAAAGTGATTTTTAAGCTTGAGTAAATGGTTAAAACGTAAAATGTTCTAATAAAGTGACAACATATTAACATAGGATTTTGGGTTTTAATAAACATGAAATTGCACATATTACTAAAATTGTTATACAATTTCAGTTCATCTTTAATAATTTTGTTTTAAAATTTAAAGTTTGTTCAACTTTTTATTTACAAAAGTAAAGTAAGAAAAAGTACAATCGTTACAGATTTTAAAATTTTACATACTATTAAACGACTATATTTTGAAACACAAAACCGTAATAATTCCCCAACAATTATAATGACAAACCATTACATAACGATGCTTCTGGACCCAAAACAATTTTAAACTAACCCTAAAAAAAGTATTTCCAACTAAATATATTTTCACAAATAGATAATGTTGTTTTTTTGTACTGTTGCAAAGTGTCTTGTAATGTTTTGTTCCACTAATATGTGCAACCAGAAAAAGAGAGTAAGAAAAATAAGAACGAAGTAACACATATAAAAGTTGATTTTTCTTCCGTTTTAAATAGATTGGCTACCTCTGCTGCTGGAGGACTTTTTGTTATTTGATATAACACTTAATATAACACATTAAGTGTTATGTATTTAGTGAGTAAAAGTTCCATAGGACGTTTTGTTGTTTGATATACATTAAGTGTTATGTATTTAGTGAGTAAAAGTTCCATACGACGTTTTGTTGTTTGATATACATTAAGTGTTATGTATTTAGTGAGTAAAAGTTCCATACGACGTTTTGTTATTTGATATACATTAAGTGTTATGTATTTAGTGAGTAAAAGTTCCATACGACGTTTTGTTATTTGATATACATTAAGTGTTATGTATTTAGTGAGTAAAAGTTCCATACG
>NW_013670783.1:15342-26167 GCF_000517525.1 Limulus polyphemus | reverse complement strand
CTCCATACGACGTTTTGTTGTTTGATATACATTAAGTGTTATGTATCTAGTGAGTAAAAGTTCCATACGACGTTTTGTTGTTTTTCAACCGTAGTGACACGAAATAGATCGACTCCTAAATTTAAAAGAGGACAACTTGGGAGTTCTAAGAAAGAGCACTTGGTTCACATTTCAGATCAGTTTTAGATGGAATGTAGAAAAGTCATAATTTAGACTACCGAAATAACATGAGACACTTTATAAAGTTATTCTTTAAGGTCTAATAATCCACATGAATGGAAAAACTTGTAAAACGTATCACAACCTGACGTTTACCAAATAATTACAGTTCATAACACATGGAGAGACTATCGTGTGACTTTTTCTTCAAATAACAACCTATATTTTAGAAAGGACGTCTGACTCAGTTCTTCTGGTTCAAATAATACTAATCCATATCACTGAATAACATGCGCCACCCCGTTCTTCTATTTCTACAAATATCACTAAAAAATGTTACACACACTTCTTGTAGTTCTAAAAGAATCTATGTTTCCGAGTAGAATGTGACACAGATCTTGTGATTCAAAGACGCAATAATTTATACCATAAACTAACGTATGGTATAGTTTTTTAGTTAAACAGTTACCTATATCACAGACAAACATGTGACAATGTTCTTGAGGTTTGTTGTAATAGACTCTATTATTGGGGGGGGGGGGTTCAGTCCACTTAACGATAATAAAATTGTTTTATTTCCTCGATTATTAGTTAGCATAACTAGGGTTGACTGGTAAGCCTAAGTTCATAGTAGATACTAATGCAACAACTTCGCTTTCTTGCAGGTTTTCCGCGCTCTTTACAACATACGTCATATGTCAATAAAATAATAAATCATTACTTCAGCCTCAATAATCAACTGTTTTATTCTTATTCGCGTTTTTATAATGCTCACACTGTTCCAGATGTTAAGCCATGCACTCATCACGTGACGTCAAATCTCTTTCTGAAGAAACAACAATACAGACACATAAATTAAAAACTCAATTTACAATAATATATATATCGCCGACTAGGTTTATAATATTATACATCTTACGGTTTAAGTGCATAAAACTGTTAAAAAACAAATTAATTGTGGATATTATTTGTTACTCTACATTCCACTTAATTTGTCCATTTCAGCTTGAAATAAAAGATGTGTAATAGACATCATTTCAGATCCCTTGTTTGTCTTCCGTAAGTCAATACCAAATATGCATTTCGTTCAATACTAGAACTCATCAGTTGGGCCGGACTATGAGAGGCAAAAAATTCTAGGGACACTATTTATTATTTATATATGCAGTATAATACTAGTAAAGTAAACTTGAAGGATGTAGAAAAAACATCATTTATTGTTAACTTGTTTTTAAAACAACAAGATAAATAAAAAATTTGAAATTTAAAAACCTGCAAATAGGGATTAAAAAAAAAGTAGGGAAACAAGGCTTGAGATACTGTAGACATTATTTATATAAACTACAAACCCCTATTTTGGCTCCATGCTGTTACCTACAATTGCATTTGATGGAGTCAAAATAGATATACTTTATTAAATTCTGAAAGCTGGCGAACATTAGGAACTAAAAGGCCTAAAATCTGTGATAAAAATCTTGGGGAGTGTCTTGTACCTTACCAATGATAAATCTGAAATGTACAATTTCTTCAAAATTGATAGTGGCTCCCATTTCTTATATTACTTAATAAGATGTACTGGACAGTTGATTTTCTAATAAGAGGGGGTGGATCTAGGATTTTCAATTTGGGTGAGAGGGATTTAAAATTTAAGAACTTCGTAGCGCTTAATACTATTCATAAGTTCGTTCATAATAATAGGAAAAACATTGCTTGACAAAAAAATAAGGGGTTTCCGAGTCGAGTGCCCTTCCCCCCTGAAGAGGAATGAATTAATGAGGTAAGTACTGATTCTTCCCCCCCCCCCCACTCGTTCCACATTTCTATTTGAACAATTGCTTAAAAGTAATACCAAATTATATAGATCCAATTACAGATTGGATGACGTTTGGTTAACTGTAGTTGAGGGATCAAAAAATTGTATCCTAGAAACCGAAGTGTTTAACAATTCATAGATAGGCCGAATCCTTTCTAAGCAGATTATACACTGACTGAGCAGGTGTGCCATTTACATAGGAGTGAAGTAACACAAGTTAATATTTATATAGGTATTCATAGAATCTTTGATAGCGAGTTGTTTGATTTAATTGATCAAACAGGATTACAATGGTGTTAAAATAATTGACATATTTTTGCAGTCTGTTTCTCTTTGTGAAAGTCTTATTTTATTTTATTGTATAACGATATGAAATACGAAATATGATTATGGCTAAAACAATAACAATTATATGTTCTCATTTCCCAGTTGTGTTAATAACATAAATAAAAAATATAAAGGACAACAGAATTGTTTCTATCTGTGAGTGTAGCTTTTATGTTGTTAAACGTTCCACAGTATCATTGTTTAAATCAAATGGACAAGTGCACGCAAATACATTTCTACACACTCTGTCCTTAGAAATGCCATTTCAAAGCATCGGAAACCCCCGAGATCAGGTTTAGTTACAAATTCTTCCTGCAGCTGGTACTGATGAAGACTGAAGTTTTTTGTTATTGGACTTATTGCCTTTGACGCAATCAAAATTACAAAATAAACAGTTACCATGAGATTCGATACAAATCCTATATTTGTCCCACGGTAAGTTTCTGCTGCGAACATTGACATATTTGACTTTAGTGAAACATATGTAAAACTCTTTTATCAAAACTTGTTAAGCAACAACTCTTACAAGTCCAATATTTCCAGGTTTGTTTTGTAACACTACGTGATCAGTGTGCAAAAATAGTGCAACACGAAGTTGAATAACATAATTAAAAACTCATTGTTAAAAACGTTTAGTCGAGCTGAATGGGACAATCAAGTTTTAGTTAAGCTAGTAGGCAGCACAATGTTTTATAACAAGAGGACAGGCAGGCAAAAAACAACAACAAAAACACATGTATTGTTCGTTAGTACTGAAGTAACGTTCTTCTTCCATTGATGGGCTCTTTTAACTTATCTGGTGAACATAATTCAACGTCTAGTCCACATAAATATCGCAAATTAGTTTCTTTTCTCCTTTAACGTCTCTATAAACTTGAAAACTTGTACACTGTCGTAAACTGTTCTAGGCCTACGTTACAAATTACGTTCATACCTATCTAACAATGCTAGGACTAACGTAAAATCAACTTATTTCTACAAACGCGATAGCTAACACAGATCCAAATACTTCATGAAAATACAGACTGATTCTACTTTCTACCTTGAAACATGTCTATCTATCTTAACTTAGATAGTTTCTGGCCTCATTTTCTATATGAGGAAGCTCTTTCCTAGACGTTTCTTATTTTACGGAAGCTGTATTCATCATGGGCCCTTGATATAATCTTAAAATATTGTTGCGTCAACGAGGTCACGTGACTAGTATCACGCCACGTCTTTCTAGAAATATCCTGTTCCTTCATGAATGCTCTAGCGTTTACTAGATATGTGTTAGTCTTGTATATATAAGACGGTCACAACGTGACGGAACAGTGTACAGGGTATGTGTAATTGAACTGCGGACAGACTATTGTTGAGTAAGAATATTTTTGAGCATGTGAGAAGTTCGTTGAGAATTATAGCGTTTGTTATAGCGCGACTGTTGAAATTAAGTGTATCGTAAAGTTATATTCAGAAAGAATAAACCAGTTTTATTTAAGAAAGGACTTGTGTCGCTAAAGTTCGTCGGAACGAATTTACGGAAAATAATTAACGACCAGAGACGTAACAATATCATGAATGGACGACTACGTCACACTCATTGAGGGGGTGTACAAGTACGCTAGGTCTATCCGCGTATCACATATTTGTATGTTCTTTCACACGGATTAACAATTCAGAACTTAAAAAAAATGAAAGGAACAATTAGGTTTAAAACCACATCTCAGTTATGTATGGCATTAGGTTTAAAACTACGTCTCAGCTATGTATGGCATTAGGTTTAAAACTACGTCTCAGCTATGTATGCTATTAGGTTTAAAACCACGTCTAAGCTATGTATGCTATTAGATTTAAAGCCACATCTCAACTTTTTATGGCATTAGGTTTAAAATTGATATAAATGTTTTATTATGTATGTTGTGGTTGTAGAAAGCGGAAAGAAAAGTATAAAACTGATAAAACTGTTTTATTCACTGATAGATATCAATAAAAATCGTCTTATCTCTGATCACATCCCTCTAATAACGTATATATATATATATAGTTTTACTTTTCCAGTTAAAAATATAGTAAAAGCCCTTTTCCATTAATGATGAAATGAAACAGAAAACTCATCAATAGTGAAAGAAAAACTGATTCTTTGCGACTTCGTTTATTGGTTTTATTTTTATTTTATTACGCTGTTTGTGTTCATAAACAGTGAGCCACGTAGACATGTTAACGTGTGTACTTGTTTGCGTAATCGGTTTACGTTTACCACAGTTGTGTGCCATTGGGCTGAGCGGTATGTTAGAGGGTTTATAATACTATATTAAAGGTTCGATCCCTGCAATTGTGCTTAACAACAATCAGAAAATCATAAATTTACATAGAGAAAAATGTATGTTTGTCATCAACAATCGGGTCTTGCGTTCATCACCTTCCACAGAAAGATGTCAAATAATGTCTGAAAGATGTATAATAGTGTCTGAAAGATGCCAAATAATGTCTTAAAGATATCTTATAGTTTCTGAAAGATGTCTCATATTGATTGAAAAATGTCTGATTTTGTCTGAAAGATGCCAATTAATGTCTTAAAGATGTCAAATAATGTTTTAAAGATGTCTAATATTGTCTGAAAAATGTCTAATAATATCTGAAAGATGTCTCATATTGATTGAAAAAAATGTCTGATTTTGTCTGAAAGATGCCAAATAATGTCTTAAAGATGTCTAACATTGTCTGAAAAATGTCTGATATTGTCTGAAATATGTCAATTAATGTATTAATGATGTCTAATATTGTCTGAAAAATATCTGATATTGTCTGAAAGATGTCAATTAATGTCTTAAAGATGAGAAATAATGTCTGAAAAATATCTTAAAGATGTCAAATAATGTCTACTTTCCTTTAGTTTCCAACAGTTTTATTTATATTTATTATCACAAGTGGAGAGGATTGTAAAAATGGACTATAAATGTACAGTAGCAGCTACCAAGCACTAGGGCCATGTCAAAACATTTTTTATAGGCACTTATTTCAAACATAATGGCCTAGTTTGGAATTAGTGAAAAACAAACATTTTAATTTGTTGTCTTTTGTCCGAACACAACACTCATTTCGGAGAGAAGGGTGTGGGTGTTGTTCATTTTAATGTTGCCCACCAAGCATTTTACCACATTTTAAGTAGAACTGGAAATTAACACTAAAAGCGTCGTATTTATTTATTCAGTAATATAATATATATAAATAATCTGGTAATCTAATAATTTAGAAAATAAATATTCTATTGAACATGTCAGTTCCGGATTGTTGCACGTTCCTACAATTAGAATAAATGCTATGAATTATTAGAAAGAAACTAGACGACAATGGGGTTGGGGTGCAGCCTCCCAACCCAGGCCTAGTTTTTATTTATCTTTTTGAGAAATGTAATATATCCTGTTGACGGGTTATGTTTATAGGAAATTACTAATATTTATATAACATCGAAACTTCTATGCCTTTTCTGTTCTTTATAACCTTCTGGTTCTTAAGTAGTTATTGCAATTGATGTACGAACTCCGAAACGTTATCAACAGTTTTGTAGAAATTAAGAATTCAACTTTATCCCCCCCTCAAGATTTTGCTGAAATAGCGCCACCTAAAGAATTCTATCACACTAGAGAAAGACGAACTCGACTCAGATGGTACAGATCACCGAGTAGTAGTAGAAAAAACTTTTGGTAAGTTATAGGAAGACCGTGGATTTTACAACCGAGAACGCAGTTTTATAAATGCAACCGTAATGTACATATTATTTTGCTGTCTATAAAGTATAATCGAGTAATCATTCCTGGTTAAAAACATGCCGATTTAAACAGGTAAACAATCGAAACGTTAAAAGTAGGGAAGCGAAGATATCTAAGAGAGAGAGAGAAGACTATATATTTTTTAAATAGTAAGGAAAACGAATTGTTGTGCCAAATGACATACATAGAAGACAGGGCACTTAGGCTTAGAGAAAAATAAATTAAAAGCACGTAACTCTACATAACTCATTTATACACTCCGTATAGCACAGTGATGTTTATCAAAAACTGCTTAATATAAATAAAGTAAATGCTTTATAAAAATAACATTGTTCTTTTTTTGTTGCGGTTACCGAGTCACGTAAGAGAGTGATAAATACAAAATGAAAATAATGTATGTCTGAACGGAACACTGTTTACAACGGCTGAGAACTATAAGGATTCCTGTATATGCAGTGTATACATCTCCAATTATTTGATAGACTGTAGATTATGCCTTAACAAGAACTCTAACACGGTTTGGACCCCTGAATAGGTAACCAAGCTTAACACTCTCCTTATTACCGCTAGAGGTCGAGGCAACGTAGCTTTCGTGAAGGTACATGTGAAGCAAAGTCGAAGCCATTGCGAATTGCTACGTCGGGTCTTGGACTGCTTGCCGCCGAGTCCGAATCGGTATCATCCGACTGGTGCCGAGCAAGATCCGAAGACGTAAGGTATTTCTCGCCCATAAGATGTTGCGGCGAAATGTTGTTTTCCTCGAGTCTCGCTTTAACCAACAGCTCCAGGCTGTAAAGGTGGGCATCCCAGACGTCAGGAAAAGTCTCGCGCATGTAGTCCGCCAGACGGTACAGATATTCTACATTATGCCCACTAGGGCCCTCAGACTGGGCAATCTGGTCAGCTATTTCAGGTAGGGGAGCTGACCCAAGATACATCCTGTTGCTTGGCAACGCTACGTATAGCATCACCGGGATAGGCGGATCTTTAAGATCGCGTGGTTGAAAGTGGACAATGGTAGTGACGTAGCCCCCTAGCTTTGACTCCCTGTTGTTGAGGTACTCGAGCGAGGAAGTCGCATCTTCCTGCCGAAGCTGAAAAGCTCGACCCCACGTGATCCCCTGGAAAAAAAAGTGAACA
Source organism: Limulus polyphemus (assembly GCF_000517525.1). NCBI lineage: Eukaryota > Metazoa > Arthropoda > Merostomata > Xiphosura > Limulidae > Limulus > Limulus polyphemus. The sequence goes on along the minus strand of NW_013670783.1, from coordinate 18,976 downwards.
TAACATAAGTGAAGAATTTAATGTTACAGTTGAAAATTATTTAGTACAGTGCAGATCCCCACCTTATGTCGACCAGTACAGGAACGAAACCTGTATAATCTCAACTTACGATTAAATTGTACTTATTGGCTTATCTTCCATAGACTGATAGTTCAGAGATTAACACTAATAGTCTCTTTCCTTTATAATTTGCACCTCAACCTAGAAGATTGAATCTCGTGACTTGCCTCTAAGCCTAAAGGATTGACTTTCCACTTCTCGATAACTACAACAACACCGAATAAAAAACTGTAGCAGCATTTTTCAGTTTTTTTTTAGAAGTGGAGAACCCAGGTTGGACTCCCGCTTTAACTAGCATAGTATTTTTTATTGGTAATATTTAATATTTTTACATAAGCTTACATATGACAAAGAGAAAATGCACACATTTATGTAACTCAACTGATTTATTTTTAAAAATTTCTATGGTGAATACATTTTTAAAGTTCAGAAAATTTGTTGTAGTCGAAGCAAAAAAAAAATCAATTGTTACAGTGTCGTATAAGATACAGCAAGGCATGTTGTAGAACGTTACTTACAGTTCAGTTAACACAATGACAGTTATAATGTGACGGTCAATCCCACTATTCGTTGGTAAAAGACTAGCTGCTAAATTAGGGACGGCTAACGCAGCTTTGCCCGAAATTCAAACAACTGGAAATAATTCGAGTTTTTTATACTGTAAAAAACACATAAAAATGTCGTCCTTAAAATATAAGAGGAATTTTTAATCAAATTAAAAATATTTTAATATATCTAAAACTGACGTGTACAAAAAAGGTTCCGCTAATTCCTTAATTAAGGTCTACACAAAAAAAAACAACAAACAACACAGTTAAATTTTATCAAGTTATTGGTTGTTTTGTTAAAGTTGTCGACTTATCATTTTTGAGGACTTATTTTTTGTTATATTTTATTGTTCATCACACACAAAAATAACCTTAAATTATTCTTGAGAAGTTCTCATTTTTTACTCTCCAATATTTCGTCTGGCACTGCTGTTAGAAGCACAATCTACAAACAATAACGTACGTATTTCAGTTAAAACTTGAACAAACACGTGTTTTATGTGGCTGTCGAGAACCTGGCCCTTACAATCTCTACTCTGCTTAACTATAACACACTTCCAACCTCATTCTGCCTTTAACAACTGAAGACAGATGTTCGGAAGGTTCTCGGGAACATCCCGTACTCTGTTGTATCCAATACTGTTGTCAGGATGGAACGGCAGTGACAGTGTTGAAGAGTGTTGTTCCCTTGTTGAAAACAATGGAATGGTTTTTCAGTAAAGAATTGCCGACTTATTTTATTACTTATGTACCAGGTTTTGAATGGCTAGACATTTGTCCTCAACTGGTCTATACAGTTAATTACCCCAAATCAAACCTATTTTTATATATAATGAATAACAAGACTTAAGGTTCAAGTAACTGGGTTTGTCGTAATACTGTTTTGTAGGTTTCAACTTTCCACTAGCGATGGATCACACGACGTCCAGAAATGGAAGTTGTTTGATTGTGTGTAAATGTGGTATAGTAAATCTTACTGTTTGATGGCTTGAATTCACAAACTCGGGGAATTAAATTTGATAATTTAGCTCGTGATTCCAAATGTTATCCACAAATCTATGCTAAAATTCTAGTTATAGTTGTATTTACTTTCCACAATCCAAGATCTTCCTATTCAAGGTCGTCTACAAACCCTGTTTTCCAATTCAAACCCTTTGATTTGTAACAATACAACAAAACAACAGGGATTCTGTTTTCCATCCCAAAACCCTCTGGTTTGTAACAATACAACAAGATCAACAATGACTCTGTTTCCATCCTAAACCATCTTATTTGTAACAATACAACAAGATCAACAATGACTCTGTTTCCATCCTAAACCATCTTATTTGTAACAATACAACAAGATCAACAAATAATCTGTTTTCCATTCCATCCCCTCTGGACTCTGTTCTACATCCAAACCTTCTGGTTTGTAACAATACGACAAGATCAACAATAACTCTGTTCTCCTTCTCATACTTTTAATTTGTTTAAGTGTTCTCATAAATCGCATATAACTGTTATCAAATATGGCTCTTAGTTTTGTATCCAGTAATCCCAATGGATCGTTAAATTACTCTAGAATGTTCCTGTGTTTCTTTTCAACAGCTTTCATTATATCAAACATTGTTCCTCACTAGAAAACACCAGTTACTATAACTGTCAAACATCTGACCGTGTAATATGCGAAAGATGATTAAATGGAAAAAGACACATTAGTAATGTTATTCATCTTCTTACTTGCTAAGTTGGTAAGAAAAACAAAAAAAAAACAATGTTCGTTGGTGAAAATATATAACTTGCAGGCTTACAATGTTAAAATTCTTGGTTCGATATCTGCCATGGACATAGCACAGATATTCCATTATGCAGCTTTGCGCTTAACATTAACAAACAGTTTTCCCCACTGTTTTTTTTTTTTTGAATTATGTCTTAATGGTGTTTCGTCACAGTTTGAAAGAATTTGTTAACACTTGTGGCTATTTTTGTAAAGATTTGATGTTCTTTTCGTCTTTGCATAATCTTGGTATTATTTTATGATAATATGTTTTCTCATAGTTTTTATGAAGTTACCTTTAATTTTTATTAATATTTGATAGAAAGTAACAATGTTTCTTTTTTTTTTGTAACGACTTTTGGTATTTCCTGATGTTTTGTTAGTAATGATATTATGATGTTTTTATTAGGGTTTCTTATGAAGTCCTTGCATTTATTTGTTTTATAAAGTTTTGTAAATGTTTCATCACTTTGTAAAGTATGTTATGTGTTTTCGTAAGATCATAGTGATGCTTTTTTTAAATGTTTGGCAGTTTTTTTAGGTCTGTACGTTTAAATTATCTAAAGTGACACAGATTTCCTGGAGAAAATTCCTTGTCCTACTTACTTTCTACATTTAGATAACAGAACCAAGAGAAATAGGCCAGTCAAGATGTGAATTCATCCAGCTGGTTAAGCCTAAGGGTCTTCACAGCTACTAAATGTCACACTTATATAGATATCATAAAGTTAATGGGAGGGTCTGATAACCTGAAGTATTCCTTGAAATATTTCTGATAAGTTAGGCTCAAAGATCAAATAATAAATTTTTAAACGGTCACAACTTTTTTCTTTAATAGGTAAATACTACTCAGAGAATAAACAATAACCTACAAAACCTCAGACACGTTAGGGTAACAGAAAATACATCTCAGTGTAGGTCTTATAACAAAAACTTAAATGTCACCCCCCCCCCAACCTAAAAAAATAACACACACACACACTACGACGATGGAGCTGAGGAATTTGATACTATGAATTATTAAAAAGTACTTTAGTTTGGAAAGGCTACGGCTTAGTTGATAATAGGAGCACTCTCCTGCTGTGAGAGAGGTCTCGGGTTCGAATCTGACCCGAGGCTATAATAAAAGAAATTACCCCAGTACAGTGAGTTTTTTGTGCAATTTCTTAGCTGGTCACGGGAAGTACATCTTATCAGGCAGGCAGTAGCACTGCCTATATAGGGAAGGCTCAGACTGTTCATCGAAATGGTATTTTAAACATCTCCT
>NW_013670783.1:11782-15188 GCF_000517525.1 Limulus polyphemus | reverse complement strand
ACATGATAACTCAAAAACCAAAACAATGGTGTCAACCAAATTCACTGGGTTGACATAGTTTCAAACGGAGTATCCGCTTTTATAAGTATTATTCATAACTAGTAGTAATTTTACAAAAATCATAATTCTTGAAGTTAGCTTTCTTAGAGATATTTAGTGTTCCTGTAAAAAGCTTAAATACAGGGTGAAACAGGAATTACCAGCCAATAATAGATAAACAATAGATATTACAGTTGGAACATCATTTTATTTAGAACTTGGTTATAAATACAACCTTCCCATGTCTATTGAAACACAGTATTAAAAAAAAACAAGCAAACAAGTAAAGAAAACTTTTCAAAAAAAGAAGTAAATGTAGGGATGGCTAATATTAATCCTTCAAAAACAATGCAAACAATATAGTAGGGATGGCACTTGCATCATCCCTACATAATAGCACAGGTAAGAATTAACATATATATATATATATATATAACTAATCAGTCACAACTGAGTTTAATTTATCCTATTTTTGTCTGTTAACATTATACAACATGTTAATACTTGTTTACATTATCCAGAAATTTGGTTTGTTTAGAATTTCGCGCAAAGCTACAGTAAGTTTGAAGGCTTATAACGCTAAAATCAGGTTTCGATACCTGTGGTGGGCACAGCACAGACAGCCCAATGTGTAGCTTTGTGCTTAACAACAATCAAATTTAACTGAAAGATTTATTTTTATTTAAGAGTTAGAAGATTTTAGTTTTACTTATAAAGGGGGAAAGACACTGAAATGGTCAGTTTGTTTTTATGTGGTTTTTTTAATTTCGCGGAAAGCTACACGAGGGCTGTCTGCGCTAGCCGTCCCTAATTTAGCAGTGAAAGACTAGAGGGAAGGCAGCTAGTCATCACCATCCACCGCCAACTATTGGGCTACTCTTTTACCAACGAATAGTGGGATTGACCGTCTCATTATAACGCCCCCACGACTGAAAGGTCGAAAATGTTTGGTGGGCCGGGGATTCGAACCTGCAGATTGCAAGTCAAGCGCCCCCTAACCACCTGGCCATGCCGGGCCTTATCCAGAAATAACAAGAACAATTTATTTGACTTAAACAAACTAAATCAAATGTATGATATTGAAACTTTCAGTATAAGCACATAAATTAAAAATAGTCTACGTAAATAAAAGCTATATTTACGTTCAACCTTTCTGGACACATGGATTTTTTTTCCACGACTGATATCGTGGGTTCCGTCAATTTGTTACTAAAGCTATCATTTCCAATGGATTAAACACGAAATTATCGAGAGAAAATTTAAGAATCCTACCTCTTTGTCTTCGACTAACGTGGCCACTCTTCCAGGCTGAAAGAAATAAAGAAAGTTAAGTTGTTATTATTTTTTTAATTTGCAGCAAGAACATTATCAAATATCCATTGGTAAAATAAAACGTGTCATACGTAATAATCTAAAATCAACCTATTGTTTTTAACTGAAATTTTTAACAAACTACAATGGCCTTTGTTTTGGATCTGGAAGTGTGGCTAAAACTGACCTACACGTTTTAACTGAAACAGTGACAAACATATGACCTTTGTTCCATAGCTAGAAATTTTCCTGAAACTGGCCTATCATTATTAACCGAATGGTGACAAACCTACGAACGTTTCATTTATTCTGTAGTATACCAATCTATAGCCCCCCAGTGGCACAGCGATATGTCTACGGATTTACAACGCTAGAATCCGGGTTTCGATACCCGTAGTGGGCAGAGCACAGATAGCCCATTATGTTGCTTTGTGCTTAATTACAAACAAACAAACCACTCTATAAATAATAGTGATAATGAAAATACTATAGTTTTAATGATTGTTCTATTAGATAATGTATGCATACATTAACTCCACTGTAACTAGATAAAAGCGACTCCAAACCGGGTTTGATAAGACTACAGCTGTACAGGTAATGAATGGCAGGTAGCTTGAACGAGTCGAAATCGTGTAGCAGCCGAAAGAGATAGATTGATACAGAGACCAGTGTAACTGGAGCTCTTCGTACATTAAGATAACAAAACGCTGGAGATGTAAAAATTGGAATTTCTTTGGGCAGGACGTTGCCCAAAACTACACAATAGGCTATCCGTGCTGTGCCCAATACGGGTATCGAAATCCGGCTTTTAGCGTTATAAGCCTCCAGACTCACCAATGAGCCAATTGTGTAGCTTTATGCTTAATAATAAATACACAAACAAAAATCGGTGAGGTTTTTATACAATTTGTTTTAGTTCTAAAGCAGGAAGACAAGTAGTGATAAGGTTCTTTCTCTGTGCATATACTTATTCGATCAGCCTCGAAATTAGCTCTATTTGGGAATACGTACTGTTTTTGCTCAAGTAAACGTATGTGACACGTACAAAGCAAATATTTCTGAATACTTTAATACGAGATAATAAGGTTAATATCACAGTCCTTGTTTAACTACAGCAAAGGGCTACAGCTCGACTCGCAATCTGAGGGTCGCGGGTTCGAATCCCCGTCCCACCAAACATGCTCGCCCTTTCAGCCATGGGGGCGTTATAATGTGACGGTCAATCCCACTATTCGTTGGTAAACGAGCAGCCCAAGAGTTGGCGGTGGGTGGTGATGACTAGCTGCCTTCCCTCTAGTCTTACACTGCTAAATTAGGGACGGCTAGCGCAGATAGCCCTCGTGTAGCTTTGCGCGAAATCCACAACAAACAAACAAACTACAGCAACCAAGCCAGTTGTGACCGGTAAGAGTGAGTTAACTATTATATACCACAGCTCCTGAATTCTTCACGTTACATAGACATTTTCTATTTTGTGAAGTTATTATAAACTGTTAATTTGACATAGTTAAACAATTTGTGAAATAAAATATCCTATTACTGAGTACAGAAACGGTATGTTTAATAACACCATCTTATCGTGAAAACAAAATTAGAATTATGTAAAGATTTTTCACCGTTTGAGAATGACATCAACTCATGGATTTAATCGATGTTATCACTTACCCGAGGTTAAGATATTCTACCACCTTATGGGGAAAAGGGGGAGGGACTTACAACAAAATCAGTAAACCATTTGTGGTCTCATCCAAAAGCTGATCATCATTTGAAACTTGGTATATTATTGTTAAGAATGATGAATGTTTAATGCCCTCTGTTGTATTGTTATTAAGATGGAGGAGTGCTTAATGTCCTCTATTGTATTGTTTTTTTAAGATGGAGGGGTGCTTAATGTCCTCTGATGTATTGTTTTTAAGATGGAGAAGTGCTTAATATCCTCTGTTGTATTGTTCTTTAAGATGGAAAAGTGTTTAATGTCCTCTGTTGTATTGTTTTTAAGATGGAAAAGTGTTTAATGTCCTCTGTTGTATTGTTTTTAAGATGGAGGAGTGCTTAG
>NW_013670783.1:8229-10782 GCF_000517525.1 Limulus polyphemus | reverse complement strand
AGTGAAAAATACAGTTTACATATCACTGATGTTGAGGAAGATTGCAAAACAATGGAGAACAAGAAGAAACAAGTTTCAGAAAACTGTTGGAATACCCAGGGAAGTATCTGTTCAAAACATTGCCAGGGAAGTATCTGTTCAAAACATTGCCAGGGAAGTATCTGTTCAAACATTACCAGGGAAGTATGTGTTCAAACATTACCAGGGAAGTATCTGTTCAAACATTGCCAGGGAAGTATGTGTTCAAACATTACCAGGGAAGTATCTGTTCAAACATTGCCAGGGAAATATCTGTTCAAACATTGCCAGGGAAGTATCTGTTCAAATATTGCTTGCCAGTGATTTGTTAGTAGTGCTACTACTGGCTATTGTGGGGGCCTGAAAGGGTTACAAATTTAAGCGTTGCCAACAATGGGAGAGACATACAATATATTTTGTTTGAACTAAAGGCTGGTTGTAATATTCTGTTAAGTTAAGGATATCAATCAGCCAGAGTCGTAATTACAATTATAGGGAAATAAATGTAGGTGATCCAATTATTTTCTCTGCTGGGGGCCCATCTTTTGTAGTTATGCCACTGGTTCAGAATGTCAAATTTTCTTTGTTAGTGTTGTTCATAACACTGTTGACTGCTCGAATCATGAAAAAACTCATTTTCTTCTTTGTCAAACTCACCGGAAGTAAGGAATAAATGGTTTATGTTACACTCTGTTTTATAGCTTTAGATTCATACACATTCGCGAGAAAAGAAAAAATCCTTTGTTTTGTATTAATAGAAAATAGCCGAATAAGCTGCTAATATCGCTTGTTTTCATCTTCAAACTTGTTGTTATAATGATACATAATATATCTTCGTTGGCCCTCTTTCACTTAAAATGCTCGTTAAATAATCGCCTCTTAAACATTTTGACGTGATCTGAAATCTTCGCGTGCACTTCACACGTGGTAGTTTAAAAGTCAGTAAATGATAATACAATAGTGCCCGTGTAACTAAACCTAATTGTCTTTTACATTTTTTATCACTGTTTCAAACTTCCTTTGCGGTTAAAAAATATATACAATTTAGTGCAAGGAGAGGCTGTTATTTTACCTCTGTGAATGTTAATAATCTGCGGGTTACTGGTTCCCTGTACTCCTTTTAAAGTAAGCTGTCATGATCCCAGGCTGGTTGCAGTGCCCTGACCCCCCCCCCCTCCCCACACCCACACACAAAAGCATAAACAAACATAGAAAAGAAACTGTCACAGTAAAATTCAATATTATAAAAAACACAAAAAAAGTCTTAGTGATCCCCCCCCCCAGAAAACAGAAAGCCAAAAATTGTGCCGTGTAGATATTCAATAGTATAATTTACCCTTCTTCACTAGTCATTAAAGTACAGAATGGTCCTTAGAAAGTTTGAACTTTTGTTAGGAGTTCAACAAGATTTGTGCTCTGTCGTGACCATAAGTTGAGACGGAAAACAACGTCTAAACTTCTGAACTTAACTTCGGTTTAATGCACGCTTCATGCACAGCCACAGATAAAACACAAATCTTAACATTTTTATGCGTGCTTTTGTTATTCGTTACCAGCTGTTTTAAGAAATATCTATTTTAACGATTCCTCATACTTACTTTTCCTGGAATCCCTCTATGAGAGTCGTTTCCTTGCCAGAACCGGCGGACGTACCCTCGGATAAACCCAGGTTTACTGTCTCGGTATTGAAACCCTGGCTTCCAAATTAGAGACCCGTATCCAAAAACCCACATCTCCCCGTGCTCCATGGTGTTCCCTATCTGCAGACAACAGCTGATATTCAGGATGTTTTTAGTACCAGGAACATGAGAGATGGTAACACATTCGTAAGCGTCTCTTATAGTGTGGATGTTATACACGTGGATCATTCACTTGACATCCTCTTATGTTTGCGTCACTAGCCAATCACTTGCGTCCTTTTTATCTACGTAACCAGAACCGCAGACCTGATGCAATACTGCTTGGGCTTGCACGAGATAATCGCGTTCTACCATGTTGTTGTTCGTTCAGCGGGGAAACGTGACGTCACGAACAGCTAAGGTGATTCCGCCAGGAAACTTATCATCAGGAATGCACGGAACTGTTGTTGTAGATTTTACGTGTAGCAGTGTTTCTTTCTGCAGCTGAAATGTTGTTTTTCTGTGATTAGGAAACCTTAGCGTGGAAATTCTGTGGCAGAAACTTATCAGTGGTTGTAAATAGTTGGAGAACCTTAAGCTCAAGGATTAAACTCACTTTACACTTTCGAATAACGTCATACAAATGTTGAGAGAAGGTGGACCTTATATAGTTTCATTACACGAAGTTCATTGACTGTGGAGCTCACAAGATCACAGTGAGGCATTAAACATTCATTCATAAACATATGATGATGTCACATAGAACTTCACAAATCCAAATCTGTTACCCAAGCATAGTTCAGAAGTGTGTAGACGTACGTTGATTATAGAAACAAAATAGTAAAACTATAAAACTTTGAATACGCTAAGTACTTTTTCACGGTTATCTGGTTCTGTATCTTCATCTACGATTAAC
>NW_013670783.1:7059-8214 GCF_000517525.1 Limulus polyphemus | reverse complement strand
ACTTTTTCACGGTTATCTGGTTCTGTATCTTCATTTACGATTAACGTATATATATATAAACTCATACTTTATTCTTCATAACATATAAATAGAAAGATATTGTTACGACAGCGGAAGTCACGTGACGCTGGTAATACGTAATGAGTATTTCTAACGTTCCTGAAGGCTCGAGCGTTTCCTAGACGCACGCTCTTATTATATATAAGCCGGCAAATAAAGTGATGGCAAGGAGATAATTGAATAGCAGACAGGGAAATAGAAACAGACAATCGAGTCAAGCCGAAAGTAAAGTGCGTGAATCGTTGAGAATTCTAGCGTGTGGTCAAGTTAAAATGACTGTGAAAAATTAAGTGTATTACAAAGTTGTATTGAGAAATAATAAATTAGTTTTATTTAAGAAAGGACTTATATCGCTGAAGTTTTTGGAAAGAATTTCTACGGAAAATTAACAAACGAACACAGAGACGTAACAAATTGGTGTCAGAAGCGAGACAGAAAAAAAAAGATGAAAACGAGAGGTGGCAAATCAAACTACAGCTTAGCAGATTTGATGGCAGCAATACAAGAACAGCAAAAGAAACAAGAAGAGCGAGAAAAAACAAGAAGAGAGATTACAGCAGTTGTTGGAGGAAAAAGAAAAGAAACAAGAAGAGAGACAACAGCAGTGGCAAGAAAACCTGCAACACTGGTAGCTCGAACAGCAAAATAAACAAGAGAGACTACAGTAGTAGTTGGAGGAGAAAGAAAATAAACCAGAAGAGAGATTACAGCAGTGGCAACTGAAACAAGAAAGGAAACAGGAAGAAAGTCTCCAACAGTTGTAGGAAAGTCAGCAGCAACTACAGGAAAGTAAACAACAGTGGCAAGAAGTACAAATGGTAAACATTAGTAAATTTCAAAGTGAATTAAATACAGTAAAGAGTGATTTAATGTCTTTTACACAAAAAAAGATATACTAGCCATCGACCTAATCAGCCTCAGACAATGGCAAGCCCCTTCCAGACCCCGCAGCTAAACCCTAATGCAGACATCTTCATTCCTGTCAGAAGTTACATTACAGACAAGAATATCAGCAATCGGGGTGATCTAGCACGAAGGAAGCCACAGGAAATCGATGGGAAGGCACCCTGGGAAGCATATAGAGCACAACTTGAG
>NW_013670783.1:5739-6430 GCF_000517525.1 Limulus polyphemus | reverse complement strand
GCTGTTGGAACTGTGAAGAACAAGGACACATGAGGAGCCAGTGTAAGAGGAATACTACCAATAAGTCAGCCTCGAGGAAACCAGTAGTGCTTGGTGTTGAGGGACGCCCATCAACCCCCATCGTGAAAGTCCCAACAGCTGAGTGTAAAATGGCAAGCATACATAGTGTCTACATGACAGGAAAGCTGGATGGCCAAAAGTGTAGCTTTGTCATAGCTTCTGCATCTCAGCAAACCCTTGTGAGTAGCAAGGTGCTAAATCACAAAGGAGTACCACAAGCCATACGGAAACTCTGTGATGTGACAGGACATTCTACAAGGTTGTGGGGACCAGTGTCGGTAACTATTGAGCTCATGGGTATAGAGGACAGACAGAAAATATACTTGGCTGACATTGAAGACGAAAGCATATTAGGATTGGACTACTTACTACCGAGGAATTGTGCAATTAAATTAGATAAAATGATGTTTGGGAACAACAAAGGCCAAATTCTAGTAAGTGTTAAATGAGAGTTTGAACTAACTAGGTGCCATCAAGCTGAAGTCAAAGTGACTAAAGGAGTTGATGATGGTGAAATGGAACCAGGTATAGATATCAAAGCAGAGCAGGAGAAAGACCAAGATTTGAAGCCAATAATCACAGTCTGATGGGATGGTGGAAAAGTACAACTGGACACTGGGACAGGAATTGG
>NW_013670783.1:0-5040 GCF_000517525.1 Limulus polyphemus | reverse complement strand
CCTTACAAAGAGTTACCTGAAAATGTGTCAGAGTTCGTGAAAGTGTTATCGGAAAGGATGGATGATATTCAATATCAAGTGCGTTCAAACTGGAAAACGTCTGCTGTTATGACAAGAGATCTACTGAAGTCATCTTTGTACCAGGAGACAAGGTGTGGTTGTATAATCCCAGGAAGACCAAAGGGAAGTCTCCTAAGTTCTTTTCTCCATGGGAAGGCCCATATGACATAGTGGATCGTCTCTCAGACGTGACTTTCTGGATAAAATGTGGTTGGCGAGGTAAGCCAAAAGTGGTGCATGCTAACAGGCTTTGGTGTTATCATGGTCCAGGACATTTCAGTTGGGATGAAGGGAAAAACGGAACAAATGACGCTGCTGAAGACGTGTCACCTGAAAAAGTCACTGTCGAAAAAGAAACTCTACTCGGTTTTGAGAAGGGAAACAGTGAAGCCCTTGATGAAGCAGATGAACCCCACTTGAAGCAGATGCCAACGAGATGGAGACCAGTACGGAAGAAGATACGTCCCTTAAAATAAGATACTTTGTTGAATTTTAATTTTGTGTTTGTAAATTCTGTACATTTAATTAAGTTATTGTTAATTGTTTATTGGTTTAATGTAAGTGGCTATTGTTCGAGACGAACAATACTAAGGAAGGGGCAGTGTTATGACAGCGTGACGCTAGTAAAATGTCATCTTCTCGAACGTTCACTCCCTTCCTGAAATCTCGAGAGCCTACTAGATATGCGGTAGTCTTTTATATATAAGATGGTCAAGACGTGACGGCAACAATGTAATGAGTAATTGAACTGAGGACAGAGAGAGAGTATTGTTGTGTCGAGCACGTGACACGTTCATTGTGAATTATAGCGTTTGTTATAGCTTGACTGTGGAAATTAAGTGTATTGCAAAATTGTATTTAGAAAGAATAAACCAGTTTCATTTAAGAAAGGACTTGTATTGCTAAAGTTTCTTCGAAAAGAAAGTACACGGAAAATTAACTAGCGACCAGAGACGTAACATTATTGTTAATTATTTGTTGGTTTAACTTAAGTGGCTATTGTTCGGGACGAACAATACTAAAGAAGGGGAAGTGTTACGACAGCGGAAGTCACGTGCAAAAGTTGTATTGAGAAAGAATAAACTAGCTTTATTTACGAAATGACTTGTATCACTGAAGTTTTCAGATATAATTTCTTCGGAATATTGACAAACGAACACAGAAACGTTACAATAATAACAATGTAAATACTGATGACGGAATTTTTATGGTGTCACATAACAATGTATATTTTGATGATGGCGATTTTTGGTATCACAACAATGGTATCATAATGAATGAAGTAAATTTGATAATTTTTTATATATTTAACGTTTATTAAATGAAAAGATAACGCGAATAAGCTATACAGCTTGAAGAGATAACACTGGTCAAACGCTAATACTCTATGCAGCTTGAAAAGATAAAAATGGCCTAATGCCAATAATCTATTCAACTTGGAGATAACACTGGCCTAACGCCAATTATCTATACTGCTTGAAGAGATAACACTGACCTAATGCCAATAATTTATACAACTTGAAGAGATAACACTGGCCTAACGCCAATAATCTATACAACTTGAAGAGACAACACTGGCCTTACGGCAATTATGAATACAGCTTGAAGAGATAATAACACTGGCCTAACTCCAATAATCTTTACAACTTAAAGAGATAACACTGGCCTAATGCCAATACTCCATACAGCTTGAAGTGATAACACTGATCTAACGCCAATAATCTATACAACTTGAACAGATAACACTGGCCTACGCCAATAATCCATACAGCTTGAAGATATAACACTGGCCTAACGCCAATAATCCATACAGCTTGAAGATATAACACTGGCCTACCACCAATAATCTATACAACTTGAAGAGATAACACTGGCCTAACGCCAATAATCTATACAACTTGAAGAGATAATAAAACTGGCCTAACGCCAATAATCTATACAACTTGAAGAGATAATAAAACTGGCCTAACGCCAATAATCCATACAGCTTGAAGAGATAACACTGGCATAATGCCAATAATTTACACAACTTGAAGAGATAACACTGGCCTAATGCCAATAATTTACACAACTTGAAGAGATAACAACACTGGCCTAACGCCAATAATTTACACAACTTGAAGAGATAACAACACTGGCCTAACGCCAATAATCCATACAGCTTGAAGATATAATACTGGCCTAACGCCAATAACCTATACAACTTGAAGAGATAACACTGATCTAATGCATATAATCTATACAACTTGAAGAGATAACACTGATCTAACAATAATAATATATACAACTTGAAAAGATAATAAAACTGGCCTAACGACAATAATCTATACAGCTTGAAGAGATAATAACACTGACCTAACGCCAGTAATCTATACAGCTTGAAGAGATAACACTGACACAACGACAATAATCTATACAACTTGAAGAGATAACACTGGTTTAACGCAAATAATCTATACAACTTGAAGATATAACACTGATCTAATGCATATAATCTATACAACTTGAACAGATAACATTGATCTAACACCAATAATCTATATATCTTTAACAGATAACAGTAACGTAACGCCAATAATATATACAGTCTTCAAGTTGCATAGATTATTGGCGTTAGATAAGTATTATCTCTTCAAGTTGTATAGATTATTGGTGTTAGGACAGTGTTATCTCTTCAAGTTCAAGCTGTATGGTTTATTGGCGTTAGGTCACTATTTTCTTTTAAGTTGTAAAGATAATTGGAGTTAGGCCAGTGTTATTATCTCTCTTCAAGTTGTATATATTATTGGAGTTAGGCTAGTGTTATCACTTCAAGCTGTATGGATTATTGGCATTAAGCAGTGTTATCTAACACTGCCCTATCTCCAATAACCTATACAACTTGAAGAGATAATAACACTGGCCAAACGACAATAATATATACAACTTGAAGAGATAACACTGGCCTAACGCCAATAATCCATACAGCTTGAAGAGATAACACTGGCCTAACGCCAATAATCTATACAACTTGAAGAAATAATAACATTGGCCTAATGCCAATAATCCACACAGCTTGAAGATATAACACTGGCCTAACGCCAATAATCCACACAGCTTGAAGATATAACACTGGCCTAACGCCAATAATCTATACAACTTGAAGAGATAATACTTATCTAACGCCAATAATCTATGCAACTTGAAGAGATAATAACACTGGCCTAACTCCACGTATCTTTACAACTTAAAAAGAAAATAGTGACCTAACGCCAATAAACCATTCAGCTTGAAAAGATAACACTGCTTAATGCCAATAATCCATACAGCTTGAAGTGATAACACTAGCCTAACTCCAATAATATATACAACTTGAAGAGATAACACTGCCCTATCTCCAATAACCTATACAACTTGAAGAGATAATAACACTGGCCTAACGCCAATAATCCATACAGCTTAAAGAGATAACACTGGATTAATGCCAGTAATCTATTCAGGTTGAAAAGATAACACTGACCTTACGACAATAATCTATACAACTTAAAGAAATAATAACATTGGCCTAATGCCAATAATTTACACAACTTGAAGATATAACACTGGCCTAACGTCAATAATCCATACAGCTTGAAGAGATAACACTGGCCTTATGCCAATGATGAATACAGCTTGAAGAGATAATAACACTGGCCTAACGCCAGTAATCTATACAGCTTGAAGGGATAACACTAGCCTAACGCCAATGATGAGTACAGCTTGAAGAGATAATAACACTGGCCTAACGCCAGTAATCTATACAGTTTGAAGGGATAACACTAGCCTAACGCCAATAATCTATACAACCTGAAGAGATAATAACACTGGCCTAACTCCAATAATCTTTACAGCTTAAAGAGATAACAGTGACCTAACGCCAATAAACCATACAGCTTGAAGAGATGACACTGGCCTAACACCAATAATCCATACAGCTTGAAGAGATAACGCTGATCTAACGCCAATAATCTATACAATCTAAAAGATAACACTAGCTTAACGCCAATAATCTATACAGCTTGAAGAGATGACACAGATCGATTGTCAACAATCTATATATCTTGAAGAGATAACAGTAGCCTAATGCCAATAATCTATACAGCTTGAAGAGATAACACTGGCCTAACACCAATAATCTATACAACTTGAAGAGATAACACTTATCTAATGCCAATAATCCATAAAACTTGACGAGATAATAACACTGGCCTAACTCCAATAATCTTTACAACTTAAAGAGATAACACTGGCCTAATGCATATAATCTATACAGCTTGAAGAGATAACACTAGCCTAACACCAATAATCTATACAACTTGAAGAGATAACACTTATCTAACGCCAATAATCTATACAACTTGAAGAGATAACACTGACCTAAGGCCAATAAACCATACAGCTTGAAGAGATAACACTGGCCTAATGCTAATAATCCATACAACGTGAAGAGATACCACTGATCTAACGCCAATAATCTATACAACTTGAACAGATAACACTGGCCTAACGCCAATAATCCATACAACTTGAAGAGATAACACTGACCTAACGCCAATAATCTATACAACTTGAAGAAATAATAGCACTGGAGTAACTCCAATAATCTATACAACTTGAAGAGATAACAGTGGCCTTACGCCAATGATGAATACAGCTTGAGGAGATAATAAAACTGGCCTAACGCCAATAATCCATACAGCTTGAAGAGATAACACTGGCCTAATGCTAATAATTTACACAACTTGAAGAGATAACAACACTGGCCTAACGACAACAATCTATACAACTTGAAGAGATAATACTGGCCTGACGCCAATAATCCATACAGCTTGAAGATATAATACTGGTCTAACGCCAATAACCTATATAACTTGAAGAGATAACACTGATCTAATGCATATAATGTATACAACTTGAAGAGATAACACTGATCTAACAATAATAATACATACAACTTAAAAA
>NW_013670782.1:71680-75093 GCF_000517525.1 Limulus polyphemus | reverse complement strand
GTACTTAATAAAAAACAACTTCAAAGATAGCCAAGTGTGCAGTTTTGTACTTAATAAAAAACAAACTTCAAAGATAGCCAAGTGTGCAGTTTTGTACTTAATAAAAAACAAACTTCAAAGATAGCCAAGTGTGCAGTTTTGTACTTAATAAAAAACAAACTTCAAAGATAGCCAAGTGTGCAGTTTTGTACTTAATAAAAAACAAACTTCAAGAGTTTGGTAGAGGAACTCATTTTGAGCCACGTCTTAATAAACCATGCAGATTCAATTGTTCCTTTACTTACACGGTTATAAAATGTCACTTCGGGAATCTACTCTTTGAACCTTCATAGCTTAATAATATACAAGTACACGTCCCGTTCTTGGTCCCTAACGAAATCTCATCTTATTAATTTACACGACATGGGATCAATTAAAAGGATACTTCTATTAACTAGTTGGCTTAATGTAATCATCTGTTACTTTACAGGCCATTAATTAATTTGTGTTTTAGAGTTTGAAATAATGACCACTAGGTAATATATTTAAATGATCATTAACACAAAAGGTGGTCTTCTTTCAGAAAGTTAATGAGTAAGTTAACCGTTTACCTCAGTGTCATTTGAAGCCATTAGTATCCAAATTTTTAATGTAGTGCCCATTGCTGCCATCTCTTGGATAAATTATTATAGAAACACAACTAGGAATTTATTACTACATTTTTAAACCATTTTCTATAAAAATGTTTTATTTGGTCTATAAAAACTGAAAATTAAATAAAACCTTTGATCTCATTATTCTACACTAGCACTTCAAATGGAACAAAGAAACTATATAAGAATGTTTATTTAAGCTACGAAAATAATATATGTACGTTCTTTATTCATGATGCCCATTATGTACACTTTAGTGATTGTATTAATCACAATATGGTCGCATAATGATCATGTTTCAAGTAGAAATTATGAAACTTAGCCTGCTCTCTTTGCTGTAAGATTGATGATGTATTTTTGGAAAATACGCAGCACTCATCAAACATCTGCTGAAAGTTTAATCTTCAAATAGAAGATTAATCATCAACTCGATTCATATCTTAAGTAAAACACACTTGCACGAAACTTATCGGGTCCTTTTCTATCTAGTTTATAACATGAATATGCTGCCAGACAAACACCGCAAGTAATAATGATATTGGATTGTAAATTCCCTGCAAATTCACAGCTGCTTTTATTTTTACTTTTTACAAGATAATACCAACTTTCTATTTTCTACCTCAAGTTTTCTCACGCAAAATTGCAATAAAGTTAACGTTGTAGTAAACACTCAGAAAATGAAAATTCCCTGAATTGCATAATTTAACAAACTTTCACTATTGAAAAATGACAAGACTTAATCAATGTCAGCATGAGAAAATAAAAACTTTACCTGAATATTACAGCTTTACTAGTCAAAGTCTTGGTCATACAACGAATATTATGGTTCTACTTATCGAAGTCTCGGTCCTACAACGAACATTATAGTCTTAGATGTTAAATACTTGGTCATACAACGAATATTATAGTCTTACATGTTAAAGACTTGGTCATACAGCGAATATTATAGTCGTACATGTTAAAGACTTGGTCATACAGCGAATATTATAGTCTTACATGTTAAAGACTTGATCGTACAACGAATATTCTTATCTTACCTGGTAAAGTCTTGGTCATAAAATGAATATTAAAGTCTTACATGTTAAAGACTAGGTCATACAACGAATGTTATAGCCTTACTTACATGTTAAAGACTTGGTCATACAGCGAATATTATAGTCTTACCTGGTAAAGTCTTGGTCATACAACGAATGTTATAGCCTTACATGTTAAAGACTTAGTCATACAACGAATGTTATAGCCTTACTTACATGTTAAAGTCTTGGTCATACAACGAATGTTATAGCCTTACGTTATTTGCCACCTTGTTCTTGGGTCATCAGGGAAAATCTTTGCTAGAATGCCCTGTACAGTTCAAGCCATTGTATTACAAATAATAATTAGCTGATACATTTACTATTATTATTATAGACAAGTTGAGATATTTTTAACTACTTTAATATCAAAACATCCCAATATTGTTGAACACCAACACAACTATCAACTTCCTTACTTAGACTTAATTATTCATGATAAAGATTTAAATTTGAATGTGAAGTATACCATAAGAAGACGTTTACAAGATCATAACTTAACATTGATACTAATATACCACTGTCTTTTAGAAGAAACCTGGTTAAAATACTGGTTCATCGAACATATGATTTAACCAGTAAATATGATTTTTTTTCTCAAATAACTAGAAAATACTAAATACTTTCTTTTAAGAAATAAATTTCCAATAGACAAAATTTTTACTTCAAGCTATCATATAAACAGTGTTTTATAAAATCTCATACTAATCATTTTATATAATGTTTAAAAGGTGTCTTCTTCTGATCTTGAAAATATAAAACGTGAAGGTTTCATGGAATATTTTATATATTCCTAAACTATTATTTTGCAGGACTATGCCAGAAGTCCAATACTTAGCTAAGTAATCAAGAAGAGGATCACCAGAACATTTAGACGTTTCATAATTCACACATTCCATTAATATCGGTCTGCAATAACATACCTAAATAAAACTTAATATGAGATAGGCAATAAACAAAAACAATACTGTAAAGTGTGTTAATAGGTATAGAAAAATATATTGTACAGAAAAGGTGGTCAACATATAATTAGTAAACTTCTCACATTTAAAAAAAAAATACTTTAAAATATTCTTCAGCGTTCATTTCAGATCACACTTTGAAAAAAAGTTTGTAGTTAGAAGACCTGAATGAAGATATCAATTCGTTTGTTTGTTGTTTTTTTATAGTATAGCCACATTAGGGAATCGAAGGCCGTATTTTAGCATTGTGAGTCCGTAGACTTAGCGCGGTCCTATCAGTGGACATCAATATAAATAGGATTTTTTTAATGTATACAATAAATATATATGAACAAGGATTTGGAAGATTTTAGCTGTCTCTACTTGAAACGTTCGTATGTTCAAGGATGTGTATTTGTAATTGTTTGTTTGGAATTAAGCAAAAGCTACACAATGGGCTATCTGTGCTCTGCCCACCACGGGTATCGAAACCCGGTTTCTAGCGTTGTAAGTCTGCAGAAATACCGCTGTGCCACTGGGGGGCTGTATTTTTAATCGGCGTAGTTTTCGCCATTCTATCACTAAGTGCATCGATGTGTTTTATTCGTACTAAGGAGCGCGTAATATTTTATCATGGTTATCTAAACTCTCAACACACTTATATCAAACTTACCTACGACATTTCAAACGAAAATAAAATGTCGTTTTTTAGATGTTCAAGTGGAGTCCTCTTGTGGGTCAGTGTTTAATCTCCAGACAACAGAAAA